>NW_022994317.1:0-75339 GCF_012275295.1 Melopsittacus undulatus | reverse complement strand
ATACCGCTATGCTGATTCCAGGAAAGAAACCAGTTTCTCTGCCTAGCCTTTGAAAGGGTCAAACTGACTTACCAGCTAAAAACAGCCTGTAGGGACTTCTAACATGTACATACTGTACTGTAGAGTATTACTTTAAAAAACGACTTGATTATTTTAGTCAAGAAAAATGAAAGCAGAGTGGATACTATTGCAGTTTATTAACAGGTCACAAAGAAATAAGGAAAAAACACATCTTTTTTCTACAGAACAATACTTAATGTAGTTTTTTGTCCATAACAAATGTATGTGAACCTACCAGAACATACAGATTCCTATAAATATGTTTAGTTTTTGTTATTTCCTTCCATTATGAATTATGAGGGTAAGAAAACTTAAACTGAATAAGCTGCTGTTGACTGTAGTTAAGCAAAATTGCAATTTTGATTTATTTAACAAAGGACTAAAATGAAAAACCATTAAAGGCCACTCTTCCTTGTTTCCTAATTGGTAGTTCCAAGTATGACTGCATTTTATGCTACCTTAAGAAATCAACCAACCATACCTCTAAATTACTGCAAATATCATGACAAAGGTAATGATATCTCCTGAGAGTATACGAGTATCATCATCATCAAGTGTCCTCAGTGACTCTTGGATTACTTATGCATTTCGTACTCCCTTTGGTCATTCTTGGTTAAGGAAGTGACATGAAGACTGATTACTAAGCTTCCAGTCCAGATGAAAAAGACTTAGTGGAAACAAGGAGAAAAAACTTAACTGAAAGAAAATACATTCCCAATTAAGGATTTAAAAAGGAAAAAAAAAAAACAAAAAGAAATACTCTACATTAAGTTCCGAACTTCCCTCCCAGCAATGATGTTGTTTTGAGTTTTGCAAAGTTTGGACCGTATTTTTATAAAGCTGCTCTGTAAAGATTTGTGGAGTGCATTCACATTGTTTAGCACTGTCTTCCTCTACACACAGTGTTTTCAAGATAAAAAGTAACTTAAAAAAATCTGAGAGCTTCTCCCCATAAAGGACACAGCAAGCTCTCAACACATATAAACAAAGTATATCCATGCTATTGACTAAACGTAACTGAAGGCTTCGTTTTCTGAAGCTTCTAAACATAATATGATGGCTTTGATAATTAACAACTTACTATACTTTCTTGAGCTATCTTGAAATAACAATAACATCTTCTTCCTTTATTATCAATAGTTATCCTCTTCTAAAGGTATTACTTCTAATCTGCTTAGTCAGTTCTCTTCAGCAAATTAATAGAAACATGTTGAAATTAAGTTTGGGTAGATCACTCAGTTACACCCATACAATTACTTTTTCTTGCAGTTTGACTGAGAGGTTGACATTATCATCTCTTCTGTGAGAAACATAAAATTTTAGGTGATCTTGGCAGTCCTATAAATAAAGGTCTGACTATACCACAAGTTACATCACTCTATGTATTTACTCCAGACTACGTCATCTTTGAGCACTACATGTCACATCACCTTCCAGTTTTTCTGGGCTATGTGGACTTGGATCAAAACATCAGGCATTGCTTTTTCATCCAAATCGAATATTCTTAAAATCAAACACTACTCATCTAGCAGTTCTTTCATCAACAAGATACCACAGTGAGTGAAGAATTGTATTAAATAAATACTTGATGGATTCTTATAATACCTGTCGTCAGCTAAATAAAACACTGATACTTTATTCAAAGTGTTTGTATTATATATCATTCAAAAGACTATTTCTGAAACAGACTGGATCAATAATCTACCTTCAAACTACCTGGTGTAGCTGAACTAAACAATGATTTACCATAGCACTTCAATTTGAAGAGGAAATGAGTATTTGGAATTTAGGACAGGGTAGAGGGGTTTTCTGTGGGGTTTTTTGTTTTGTTTTGGTTGTTTGTTTTTTTTTTCCAAATACAGCACTAACAATGTGATTTTTTTTTTTTGGTAGTCATCATAGTTAAGGGGAAGCGCTGCTGTCTATGGTTATGAAGAGTTTGCTTTAATGCAAGTTAATTTCTTAATCATAGTAATTTCTACCACATTACCACAGAAAGTGCAGTAGCAAAAAAGATTATCTTTGGACATAATTTGAAAAAATACATACTGGGAGCAGAGACAGGGCAATCCACTAAACAACCATTTCAATGAATTTCCAAGATAAACTTTGAAAGGGAATGAATAGAATATGTTTTACCTGATTGAATAACCACAATATAAGGGTCCTTGGTACAGCCCTATTTAGACTTTAGAAGGTTCTCAGGCTCATCTCTTAAGCCAGGCAATCAACAGGCATATATACACTGCATCATCACTCTAGCATGTCTGTATGCCAAAAAAAAAACAAACAACTACCTCATCTTATGTATACTTCCTTTTCTTACTGTTTCACTTTTGTTTCACCCTTCTACATTCTCTCAGGGACAAGAATTAAACATCCAATAATGAAATAACTGAAATATGTAAAACAGGTAAGAAAGTTATGGAGTACTTTGGAAACTCCACTACTAAGACTCCAATTGCAAAGTGGATTTATAACAGTTTAAAAGTCCTATGCATATTAGAATGTTCTACAATAAGATATTTGAATTTTTTTTTCTTCAGTTAAAGTGTTTAGAAATGCACAGAAAAAAAAAATCAGAAATCCCACCCTCTGAAAACCTCTGATATCATTTTAGTTAACTTTCCCTCTAGGGTTTTCATTTGCTTCTATTTTAAGGTATGCAAATAAAAAAAAAATGTAGAGAAAGGTAAACGCTAGTTGTTGACTTCAACACAAGCTTCAGTCATGACACCAAATTTTTAACAAAAATATCCTACCTTCCTCTCCATTTCTCTGGAACTCACATGCTGAAGACAAATGGTGTTTATCTTCTTGCCCACTAAATTCTTGCCCATTTAAAATTCAAGTGATCTTGACATCCCTTCTCCAACTACATGCATATGAAACACAGTAGTGAGCTTTCTCAGTGAAACTGTTTATCATCCACACTCTGCTGCTTTTGCTAGAAGTAACACTGACTTCTATATACAAACCTTCGAGGATGATTGGCATCAAATAGTGTTGTATCACCATCATCATCATCTTGCTCTAACGGGGTCAGTTCCATGTTTTCTATGTTTGTATCCAAAACGCCGTACCTTCGGGTTTTTCTGCTTCGCCTTCTGAGCCTGAAACGTATTTTAAAATACTTAAGTTCTATAAATTCTTCTCTACTTTCTATTCCCACAATGTATGAAAACTATCTCTTAAAATATAACTACATGGATACTTGTCATAAATTTCTAAAAAAACATAGTATATGTAAAGTGTACACACCTAGGTATAAGAAATTCAGAGATCAAACAATTCTAAGTGCCAAGAGCTAACTTGAAATATTTAAGGAGAGTAAGTATGTTATTTGTAGTTTTGAGTAGAATTACTGTAGTGGATACAAAAAGCCTAAACAAGCACTGCATAGCTAAATGCAATAACCAGTGAAAAATGGTCAGCTAGAAGTATGCAAAAGCATACTTTTATCAGATTCAACAATAAGCAACTGGCTCTAGGACAAAAGCACTCCCAGATATTCTAGACCAGAAATTAATCTGAGTACAAAATAGGAAATGAAGGTAAGGAAGTTCATGCTGTTTATATATTCAAAATTCCTGTTATCTCACTATATACCTTTTTACTTAATGGTGCAAAAAGGAAAGTGAAGTCCCTACTTTGACTTGAGAATAACCTAAGACAGTCACAGCAAATGTCCAGGTTGCCAGTAATGAAAAAGAAAAAACAAAAAAACTTATCAGAAGGCTGGCACAATTTCTAGATTCAAATGAATGCTGCTCAAAAAGGGATAAAAGAAACTGTAATGTGAAAACTTTCTCTATATACAGATTAGTCAAAAGTCTAAGGCTAAAAGAATAATGGAGATTCTTATGCAACATACATGGACATGGACAGTGGGATTGAGTGAGCCCTCAGCAAGTTTGCTGATGACACAAAAGCTGTGTGATGCAGTTGGCATACTTGAAGGAAGGGATGGGATGAGATGGGATGATATCCAGAGGGACATGTGAGAAGTAGGCCTCATGAAATTCAACAAGGCCAAGGGCAAAGTCCTACATCTGGGCCAGGGCAATCCCTGGCAGAGCTACAGGCTGAGTGGAGAAGGGATTCAGTGCAGCCCTGTGGAGAAGGACTTGGGGGTGAGAAACTGAACATGAGACAGCTTCAGTGCGCAGTTGCAGACAGATACCACCCATGTTCTGGCCTGCATCACAAGGTGTATGATCAGCAGGTAGAAGGAGGTGATCCTGCCCCTCCACTTTGCTCTCATGAGACGCCACTTGGCGTACTGTTTGGAATTCTGGTGTCCTGTCATGGTTTAAGCCCAGCTGGTAACTCGGCACCATGCAACCGCTCACTCACTCCTCCTTCTTCCCCCCCCACTCCTGGACAGAACCCTCCTCACTTGGCAAAGCACGAGACTGAAAAAGTCTTGATCCAAGTAAGCATTATTTAGCAACAACTAAAAACATCAGTGTGTTATCAGCATTGTTCACAGGCTAGTCAAAAACACAGCACTGCACCGGCTACTAAGAAGGAGAAAAATAATCATTACAGCTGAACCCAGGATATGTCCTCAACATATGAAGGACACGGATCTGTCAGAGCAAGTCCAGAGGAGGGCCACAGAAATGATAAGGGGGCTGGAGCACCTCCCAAAGACAGGCTGAGAAAGTTGGGGTTATTGAGCCAGTAGAAGAGAAGCTGAGTGGAGACCTCTTAGCAGCCTTCCAATATCTCAAGGAGGCCTATAACGAAGCTGAAGAGTCCTTTCATCAGGGACTGTAGTGACAGGACAAGGGGTTATGGGTTTAAACCCATACAGGGGAAATTCAGGTTAGATATAAGGAAGAAGTTTTTTTACTGTCAGGGTACTGAGGCAGCGGAACAGGGTGCCCAAAGAAGTGGTAAATACTCCGTCCCTGGCAGTGTTCAACACCAGGCTTGACAGACCCTTGGCAACATGGTCTAGTGTGACGCATCCCTACCTGTGGCACGGAGGTTGGAACTAGATGATCTTAAAGTCCTTTCCAACCCTATTCATTCTATAATTCTATGAATGGACATAGCTCATAGTTCAGGAATGTGCACACAGCACTCAAAGTGATGCCAGAGCATCACTGAATATAGTGGGATAATCACCTCCTTTGCTTGGTTAGCCATGCTGTGTTTTATGCACCCCAAAACGCAGTTTGCACTCTTGGCTGCCAGGGCACACTGCTGATTCATGCTGAGCCTGCTGCTGACCAGCACCCCAGATCCCTTTCTGCAGGGGTGCTCCAGCCACTCCTCTACCAGTTTTCACTGGCTTCTCTTCATCCACTAGGTGAATGACCTAGTTGAAAGTTTGCAAAAAACCCCAAAGCTTTTATGTCTGACAACAACATGCATGTTTTCTTTCTAAGAAAATCTTTAAAAATGAAACTGGGATGTTTGTACTTCATCTCTAAATTTCTTATACAACTATTGCCAAAAATATTTCAGCCTAAAGTTCAAATTCAAAGCATATGCTTCATCTACTCCCAGTTTCAGAAGCTAGATGCAACAGAAAGATGCAGCAGAATTACAGAATAACAGGACAACCACAACCTACTTTACACAACCTTCCTGTTTACAGTAGCATCTCCAGGCAATGCTCCAGTTTCAAATGCTGAAGAGCAACCTTTGTATTGCCAAAACCAGAATATCCAAAAATTGCAACTTAACCAGAAAATAATGGTAGTAGATGAGAATTTCCTTCTCCAGTTCCTGCAATGAACTTTCCATAGTACTACTGAGAACTCCAAATCTTAGAAGGTATAGGAACACTGAAAAGTGCTCTTGTCCACTTTCACTTGCTTATGTTTTTTCCTTTAAGATATAGTATCATCAAGATATGGATTCTAACAAAAATAAAGATCTAAGCCTGCTCAAGAGCTACAGAGCAATTGGGATATCCTAGCTTATTTGGACTGCATGTCTTAGTAAGTGCCCACAGTGACCACTGTCTCTCAACTATCTTTCTGGAATACATGACAAAGGTACTGACATACATCAGTGTATCTAACTACAATGAAAAGTAGAGGGAACTTGCTGCATACTGAATGTGCGTTATGCATAATCACAAATTGGGGCTCATCCAGAGGAGTTCACAGTTTGAGCACGACAGCAAGTAAAACTCCAAGAACAACAAAACACTGTGACAGTCATGCAATTAACTGAAAAATCATGTTGAGTTATACAGTCAGTACTGTCTATGAGAAATATAAGGGCAGATGACTGATAGCCCATGCTTTTTAAGTGACCTTTCTTAAGACAGTGTGAAATAGAAAAGTTTATCAAAAAATAGTAAGCAGAGAAGAAATATATTTACTGACAAAAAGAGGAGATTAACAAAACCCGGAGCTCAGTGAGACAGAAGTTTGCAAACGGGACAATAACCCAGAGAATGTACAAAACATAAGTTCAGAATGTCAGTGGTGACATGTCCCCTTGAAGAGAGCAGGGGGAGCCAGACAAGGCCCGACAATGATGAGCGGTAACCCTTCCAACAGCAGAACCAGACTGAGCGCCTTTCAGCCGGCATTACTCAGACGCCTCACCCGGCGGCG
This sequence comes from Melopsittacus undulatus, assembly GCF_012275295.1. NCBI lineage: Eukaryota > Metazoa > Chordata > Aves > Psittaciformes > Psittaculidae > Melopsittacus > Melopsittacus undulatus. The sequence continues at coordinate 68,695 of NW_022994317.1, read as the reverse complement.
CTGCCGGCAGCAGCGGAGGCAGGCCCAGCTCGCCAGGCCCCATGCGGGAGGTGAGGGGACCCTGACAGCTAATAACGTCGGCTGGGCCCGGCCCCTCAGCGGCCTGGCGGGGACAGCAGCGCCTGCCCCGCCCGCCCTCCCGCTCCCCGCAGCACCGATAGAGCCGGCGCAGCCCCCTCCCTCACCGCACGGTCCGGATTACGAAGTAGACGATGAGGGCAGCGCTGGCCAGCACTAGCACGGACAGGGCGCGCTGGGTCATGGGCCGGCCCTGCTCGGGAGGCGCCGACACCTCGGCCAGGCGACTGCTGCTGCTGCTTCGTGTGGCGGCCCCGCCGGCCAACCTCGGTGGGGAGCGGTGAGGCGATGGTGGCACTCCGGAGGTGAAGGGCCGCCGCCGCAGCCTCCCCGCAACGGGCAGCTAGCACCAGCCCCGCCAGCAGCCAGGGCAGCGGCGGCGGCCACATGTCGGCTTCTCCTCCTGCCCGGCGCAGGCCTCCACTACCGCACCCCGCTGCCCGCCGCGGCCTCAGCGCGGCCGGGCCCTACCGCCGTCTGGCCACCGGAAGCGGAAGCGCTGCTCTCCGCGCGGCCACCGCTGCCAGGGGTGCGCGTGGAGGCCTGGAGGGGGAGCGCCCTCTCCGCAGCCGGCACCGGCTGTCGGTGCTACTGGTGCTGGTTAAGGACAGATAAGCAGAAGGAGGGCTTGGAAAATATTAGTGCCTGAAGGCTGAGACTACAGTTTTTGTTTCAGTTGAGCCCAAATGGTGGAAAGATCAAAGAATCAGTAGAGTTGGAAGGGACCTCTGGAGATCGTCCAGTCCAACCCCCTTGCCAGGGCAGAGTAATCTGGAGCAGGTCACAGAGGAACATGACCAGAGAGGGAGATTCCACAACCCCTGCGGGCAGCCTGTTCCAGTGCTCTGTCACCCCCAACGTAAAGAAGTTCTTCCTCTCTGTTATAAAAATTTACCGCAAACCGGGTTTTGTCCCAATTGATTTTATTCACAATTGATTAGAAATCTAAGAGAGGCAATAAGCAAATCAGCGCTGGGTGCGCAGGGGAGTCTCCGCTCCACCAGCAACGCACACCGGGATCTTTGGAGTACAGTCTCTTATACTTCTCAGTCTTGGGTTTTAGCCAATCCTGTTGTCTTCTTTACCCGAATGTCGACGTGGCCCCTTTCCTTTGTTCTTTTCTTGTTTGCTGGAGTCTTTCTCCGGTGAAGACGTTGTTGAATTTTCTTAGTAATGTATTAACAGAAAAATGCTTACAAGCTTAACGTAGTCTTAACATTTTGTTCTATACCTTATATGGTTATTTGCCTAGTACCCAAGTTTGCAACATCCTGTAACAAAATGTATCTCTTGGTTATCTAATCTCCTTAGGCCAGTCAAAACCGTTAAAGGGAAGTCCCCTTTGAAAAACAAAGCGATTGATTAGGAGAGATTATCCCCTTTGTTTCTCCTTATTGACAGGAGTACTTATGATAATCACGGTCACAAAGGAGGGCTGGTTTCACACAAAGTGCAATGGCGACAAGGACGCCTAAATTCCTGACACGAATCATTCCTGTATGTTTCACACTCTCTGAGTATAATTTGTTGAGGTGAAACTTGTTGAGTTTTAGTTTAAGGCCATTGCTTCTCATCCTGTCACTGGGCACCACTGGGAACAGCCTGGCCCCATCCTCATGGCATCTGCCTTTGAGATATATGTTTGCATTAGATACGTCCCCTCTCAGACTCTTCTCTAGCCTAAACAGGCCCAGCTCTCACAATCACTTCTCAGAGAGATACTCCAGCCCCTGGTCATCCTTGTGGCCTCCACTGGACCCTCTCCAGTAGCTCCTTGTCTTGTACTGAGGAGCCCAGAACTGGACACTGTTCTCCAGATGTGGCCTCACCAGGGTCTAGCAGAGGGGGAGGATCACCTTGCTCGAGTTGCTGGCCATGCCTCTCCTGAGGCACCCCAGGACACTCTTGTCCCTCCTGGTCACACAGGCAGCCTGCAGACTCATGATCAACTTGTCAATACTGCAAGGTCCTTCTCAGCTGAACTACTCTTTAGGAGTCAGCCCGAGCCTGTACTGGCACTTGGAGAAAGCAGTTGTGTCTCAGTGCACAACAACCAAAGGTCATGGAGCAGTCAATGAGTTTTGAAGTTGGTGGACATTCATGGACATTTAAGACAGATTAACACTTTGTACAAATTCTGACATAGTGATTATTATGTTGGTGTCACACGTTCCTTAAATAAAATGCTGTTCTGCTAGGATAGCCCTTTAACCATTAAAGTCAATTGTTAGTTTTCTTTGGCTTCTATTTTATGAACAGTAAACTACAGTGAGGCTTTCAGGGATCAGTTGTGCATAGAGAACATCTATGCAAACTGGCAGTCAGTTCTTTTTCATTTGTCATGGTATAAAAGAAAATAGATAAAAAGCCAAGGTAGCAAAGAAGCCTTGTACAATAATATTTCTGCAGTTGGAGTAATGGGTAACAACCAGATTTTGTGTATGAGCAGACCTGTTTTGATATCACAGAGCCCTTAAATTTTTCAGTCTATCAATCATACTGGATCATGTAAAATCACGTATGGATAATTTCAACAGTGAAAATACACTATTAACAAGTTAATTGTTAGTTAACTTGGAAAACAAGGTCTTGTGTCACACAAATGGGACAGAATTTGGAAAGGGTGAAACTTTTGTATAACATGTGCCCTTCTAACTATCAACTGTATATCTTCCCCTTGAAAAAAAAGTCCTTTTAATGAAAATATTGTTTCAGATACTTTGAACAGCAGTTTTTGCAGAAAGTGCTGTAGGAAGCATGTGAATAAGCTTTCTTGATAGCTTTTTCACCATTAATAACCTCTATAGAACTTGACTGATTGAGGTCTTCAACCCCAACAGTTTCTATCAGGCTTCTGGACCTTGTGCTCACCAACAGGGAAGGGCTCGTTGGAAATGTGACTCTACCGGGAAGTCTTGGATGCAGTGATCATGAGATTGTCAAATTTGAGGTCCTCAAGACAGTGAGAAGAGCGTGCAGTAAGCTCACTGCCATGGACTTCAAGACAGCAGACTTCAGCCTCTTCAGGAACCTGCTTAGCAAGGTTCCATGGGATATAGCCCTTGAGGGCAAGGGGGCCCAAGACTCTTGGTTAACATTCAAGGATCACCTGCTACAAGCTCAGGAGTGTTGCATCCCAACTAGGAGGAAGTGCAGCAGGAGTGCCAGGAGACCTCCTTGGATGGATAAGGAGCTGCTGAGAAAAATTCACAAGAAAAAAGAGGCTTATAAAAGGTGGAAGCAAGGACAGGTGGCCTGGGATGAATACAGGGGTGTTGTTTGGGTAGTTGGGGATCAAGTTCGGAAAGCTAAGGCCCAACTGGAGCTAAACTTGGCAAGGGATGTTAAAGATAATAGGAAGGGATTTTATAGGTATGTAGCAGCTAAAAAACAGACTAAGGACAATGTAGGCCCCCTCCGGAAACTTTCAGGAGAACTGGCTACACAGGACTTGGAGAAGGCTGAGGTTCTGAATGGCTTCTTTGCCTCGGTCTTCACTGGCAAAGGCTCTGACCGCAGCACCCGAGTCTTTCACAGGGACTGTGAAAACCTAGACCTTGGGCCCACTGTACGAGAGGATCTGGTTCGAGACCATCTTAAGAACCTGAATGTACACAAGTCCATGGGACCTGATGAAATCCATCTGCGGGTCCTGAAGGAGCTGGCGAATGAAGTTGCAAAGCCACTGGCCATCATATTTGAAAAATCATGGCAGTCAGGTGAAGTTCCTGATGACTGGAAAAAGGGAAATATAACCCCCATTTTCAAGAAGGGGAAAATGGATGACCTGGGGAATTACAGACCAGTCAGTCTCACCTGTGTGCCTGGAAAAACCTGGGAGCAGATTCTCTTGGAAGGCATGCTAGGGCACATGAAAAACAAGAAGGTGCTTGGTGACAGCCAGCATGGCTTTACTAGGGGAAAATCCTGCCTGACCAATTTGGTGGCCTTCTATGATGGGGCTACAAAAGTGATGGACGGGGTGGAGCCATTGACGTCATTTATCTGGACTTGTGCAAAGCATTCGACACTGTCCCACATGACACCCTTGTCTCTAAACCGGAGTGTCATCAATTTGATAGGTGGACCACTCGGTGGATAAAGAACTGGCTGGATGGTCGCACTCAAGGAGTTGTGGTCAACGGTTCAATGTCTGGCTGGGGATCAGTAACGAGTGGTGTCCCTCAGGGATCAGTGTTGGGACCGGTCTTGTTTAATATCTTTGTCGCTGACATGGACAATGGAATTGAGTGTGCCCTCAGCAAGTTTGCCAATGACACCAAGCTGTGTGGTTCTGTTGATATGCTAGAGGGAAGGAATGCCATCCAGAGGGACCTTGACACACTTGTGAGGTGGGCTGATGCCAATCTCATGAAGTTTAACCATAACAAGTGCAAGGTCCTACACCTGGGTGGGAGCAATCCCAGGCACAGCTACAGGTTGGGCAAAAAGGAAATTCAAGGTAGTCCTGCGGAGAAGGACTTGGTGGTTTTGGTCAATGAGAAAATGAACATGAGCCAGCTTCAGTGTGCACTCACAGCCCAGAAAGCCAACCGTATCCTGGGCTGCATCAAGAGGAGCGTGACCAGCAGGTCAAAGGAGGTGATCCTGCCCCTCTACTCTGCTCTCGTGAGACCTCACCTGGAGTATTGTGTGCAGTTCTGGTGTCCTCAACATAAAAAGGACATGGTACTGGTAGAGCAAGGCCAGAGGAGGGCCTCGAGGATGATCAGGGGACTGAAGCAGCTCCTGTATCAAGACAAGCTGAGAAAGCTGGGGCTGTTCAGCCTGGAGAAGAGAAGGCTGCGTGGAGACCTCCTAGCAGCCTTCCAGTATCTAAAGGGGGCCTGCAGGGATGCTGGAGAGGGACTATTCATTAGGGACTGTAGTGATAGGACAAGGGGTAATGGGTTGAAACTTAAACAGCAGAGGTTTAGACTGGATATAAGGAAGAAATTCTTTCCTGTTAGGGTGGTGAGGTACTGGAATGGGTTTCCCAGGGAGGTAGTGAATGCTCCATCCCTGGCAGTGTTCAAGACCAGGTTGGATGAATCCTTGGGTGATATGGTTTAGTGTGAGGTGTCCCTGCCCATGTCAGGGAGGTTGGAACTAGATGATCTTGAGGCCCTTTCCAATCCTAACTATTCTATGATACTATGATTCTTCCCCATTAATTCCTTTGGGGTATGTTTCTTCCTGACAAGTCCAAGTGTGTGGCTTCCAGCACAGTGGCTTATGACTGAAGAACACTTTACATTGAAAAGCAAGGTGGAATGCTTTTAGAATGTCAGTCACTGATGTTAAACCAACCTAAAGAATTGTCAATGGTGCCTAGGTTGTGTAAGATGTAACAGTCCTGGGATACTCAGTTGAATGTGGCAGTTTGTCTCTTGGGAAACTGTGTGTCAGATGCAAACCATGAGGAAAAAAATGTCTTGGTCAGTGTAGATGGCTTAATGTTCTAACTTTTTTAATATCCATATATGCAAAACTATCCTTTTTAAAACTCAGAGTTCCAGTGGTGTATGACAGGGAAAGTTGCTTTTTGAAGTTTTTTTCTACAACAAAAAACTAGTGCTTTTATTTCAGCAAGGTAAAATAATCTCTGAACTTTCAGAATAAAAAACTAGTACAGCATTTATGTTCTTTATTTAAAAAGAAATAATTATTGCTATCTTTGTAGACTTCTTTGGGGTTTTTAATCATTGAAATGCATAGAATTTTTTGTTTAGTATTTAGGTCAACTATAAATAAACTTCAAGTTTGTATGCAGAAATTTTCTTTGAGAGTGCTATAAAATACTTCTTCAATGAAACGTGACATAACTTTGAACCTGCATATGGAAATTGATTTGACAATTATAATTAAGTTTTTAAAGTTTAGTTGTCTGTTAACAGTTGTTGTGTAGTTTATTGCTTGGAGCCAAAGACAGGAAAGCGAATTAAAAGCAAATGATAACATTCTGTGATCATGCTGGTGTAGAGCAGCTTTTAAAAGAGGTGTCCTGGGTTTTTTTCCTCTATTCTGTGTGTAAACTTAGAACTTTTTCTTACTTATAAAAGCAATAAAGAACTTTCATATCTTTTCAGCCAGAAGGTGAGAAAACTTGAGTGCCAGTGAAAAACACTGAGACTCCTAAATTGTCCATTCAAATTAATGGAGCTTACTTGACTTTTACCTTTTAGAAAAACAAAATTGGGCATTTTTTTCCCTTAAAGTTCCTTCAAATAGGCCTTGTGAATGAATTGAAAGAGCAGAGAAATTACTCTGCAAGATTATGTGAGTGTCAAGGTTGTCTGGAAGGAGGCCTTTTCATCAGGAAATGAAATGATAATTCGGAGAAAGATACTTAGGAGCTCTGTATATTCTTTCTCTTTTCTTCTCTTGGTAGTTCAACTAAAATGTCATTATGAGCTTCCTGATAACTTATGGCAACAATGGGCATATCTATTTCAGCTTTCAGCGCTATCAGCCTGTTGATGTCATCCTTTGTGAAGTCCTTGTGGGCTGACTTTCGGGTGATCTTGAGACATGAAGACACCAGAAGTGACTGTGCTGCTCTGCTCGGATAGAGCACTACAGCTAGGTCCTCTACCCCTGTAAGCTGTATTAAGTTCTTAAGCCTGAATAGCACTATCTGATTTAATAGGTGTCCAAACCACATTCTAATCTCTATTAATTATGCTATCTGAGGACACCATTGTCCAAATATATGTATACTTACCCTTGCATAGATCAGAAATCTTTTCAAGCAATCAATTAAAAAAAGCCCAGTGGTTAATCTGTCCCTTTTCTTTTAAATATTCATTCCCAGTAATACATAAACTAAGTAACTACTAACTGTTGCAGAGGATTGCAGAAGAGTATATTCTGCAAAGGTGTTACAGATACATTTTGTACAGATACATATATTTATAAATAAAAAAAATAAAAAAGAAAGGAAAAGTTGTGCATTCCACGTTTATGTAGTGTTAGCTGGAGATTGTCCCTGACTGCTTTTTAGAATACAGCTGAATGACTCTTTAGGTGGGTGCCTCTAAAAATCTAGCTATTTAGGTCTCTATCATTGTTATTTTGAATGTCTTTGGTAGCTCTGCACCAACTATTTCAGCTATTGCATGTAAAAAAAGCTTTGTGAAAAAGACAGTATGATTTCCTGTGTAAAAGTAGTATCTAGAATCTGAAATAAGCAATCATTCCAGAGTTTGAGAAAACAGTGTGTAAAGCATGTTTTGAATGGTATTCTGGTGGTGTATGCAGAAGTACCTGAGGAGATATAGAATGGCTCTTCCTCTATGTGTGCAATTAGAGGGCCAGAAACCACTGTGTCTGGTAGCACTGAACTGCACAATTCTGTGGTGTTCTTATAATTGTATTTCTGCAGAAAAAGTTTATCATCATTAAAATAATTGATTGTATATCTGTCTAAGCTTTAGATAAAATGTCCTGAAGGGATGAAGGTATCTCATTGTCTTTAATATTATATTTTCATGTTTGTTTATTACCTATAGTCCTTATAATGTCAAAAGGCTCTGGTAGTGCCAGGATCAATTTCTTGTGTTTAAGAACATGAAGTATTGGTTTTTATTGTAAATCATAAACATATGCTTAGGAATATATCACATAAGTTTAAAATCTTTTTGGAATAAAATGGGGTGATACTTGCTACTAAAACCACAGCATTTTATGCACTCTGTATTTTGATTTCGTATTTTAAGCAGGAGAATAAGAGTTAACAATAAATGTTGGTTTTTAATAGTGCTTTTGTAAAATTGGGTTGCCAGATACTATCTGCTTTTAGTAAAGCGGCAAATTACTGAAGGTAGGCAATTTGTTTCAAAGAAGAAATTGGTTTATATATGGCTATAAAAAAAAATCAGTTGTTTGTAGCAGCAGTAAATTGGTATAAGGATTTTAAAATCAGCTCTTATTACTGGTCTGAACAAATGTTTCTGTGGAAGGTTTTCATCTGCATCAGTGTCTTCCAGTGTTCTAGTTAACAGTGTTTTTTTCTTTCATTACTATCAAGTTTATCTTTAGATCCAGCAGCTTCCAGCAGAATCTAGGCTGTTTACCCACATATGGAAGCAAGAAGGGGTCATGATTTTTATCACACATTGTTATACATGATCTATCACAGTCTATCACTGCTTAGCTTTTCTTGGCTTAATTATCTAGATCTGTGGTTCCTACATGTTTTGAGCCTATGGACCATTCTAGACTCTTCCTCTCTCAGAGAGACATAATGAAATTCCTAGAGGTGCTATGGTTGGAGGTTTGGTCTTCAAAATAGACAGTACTGCTTACCACTTTAATTACGTCCTAAAAATATAATGTATCTTTTTCACAGATTCATGTTTCAGACTGTCTCTTTAGACAAGAATTTTATCCTTGATGTTCACATGCATGAATATTCTCTTGACTTACATGATTATTTTCATTTTAAAGTAATATGCTTGTTTCTGAAACTTTTGTGTTTTTATTGCTTGCATTCTTCCTCGCGTAAGCATCAAAAATTCAGTATGTTCCCTCAGTTGAGAAGTATACTGTTTAGGGCTTTAGTGCGCTTCCAAAAGATTATTTTCATTAACTGGGAAAAAGAGAGGAAAAAAAACCTGTGAATTCTCTGCAGTTTTTCTTATGTTGTAAACATTACTGTGACTATTTTAGGAACAATAAAAATACAATTGTTAATCAGTTACAGAAATCCATTTTTATTTACTCTCTGAAATGATACCATAATTCTCTGCTTACAGCTGCCTGGACCACTCACAAAGTGTGAATTAAATCTCAAAGGTTTAGATCATCAGTGTTACTCAAACACCTAGTTTATGTTGACAGTCCTAAGATTAAGTACAATTGAAGATTTGTAGAGTTCATTATTAAATTTTACCATAACCCAGGAACAGGTGCTGGTGTTAAAACATGGTGTAAAAACTAAGTCAGTTTAATACCTGACTGGTGTTCAACATAAAAGTGAGTTAGAAATATTTGCAAATTCAACCTACACCCATGAATCAGAGTGTCAAAAAAGCAGAGTTTTACAATTGGACTTTAACAGATGTTTTTGTCTTTCCTTACTCTGAGTCTTCAAAGACATGCTGAGTGAAAAATTGAAATGAAAAGCAGAAGAGATTGGAGTAACAGTTGCATTTTATTTGAATTCTACTTATGGTGAGCACTTGTTTGTTTACATCATTTGTTATTTGTTATTGTTGTTACATATTTAGAGGTGTTACCTGTGAGCAATAAAATACATTACAAAGAATTTTTAATCAGTAACCTTTTGTTGAGAATTAGAAGTTTACCAAAAGAATGTATGAAGTGTATCACATCCAAGCAAAAAAACAACCTGAAAAATAGGGCCCTGAATAGGGAAGAAAATTTCGTAATAGGGCCTGTCTAGGCTCAGATGTACTGTAAGTCAGGATTTTTATGGAAACAAACCAGTAAGAATATCTTGCACATTTACATTGTGCTCTTTCAGTAGATAATCATGCAGCAGAAAAGAGAACCTATAATTGCCATAACTAATACCTAAAAAAAAAAAAACCCAACAAAAACAGTCTTAAATTGTGTGACTAAGTGCTGTAATTCTATACTGATTTGTTATGGGAAGTAATTTGTTATAGCAAGTTTCATATGTTAGACCCTTTGGGCTAGCTTTGGGCATTTTTATCATCCTGTTTTATATACAGGTTCCTTACAGACAAATTTAAGGTGAGGCTGATGACAGATGACATTGGTAAATTCAGTTCTTAAAACCACAGTACCCATCTTTTTCACTTAAAGTAGATTATAAGAGTACTTGCAAAAAGAAAAAAAAGAGAACACATTCAAAGTTTATTCTCTAACATACAATTTTATTCCCAAAAAAGTACCTCACAGAAAGGTTGAAAATACCTTTAAAACTGTAATGTCTTTGTGATTTTTTAATCTCAGGAGAAAATGCTGGTCCATATATTTGAATCTAATACTATAAGACAGAAAATAAAGCTTACAGCATTTTAATAATTATCTTCCACATTTAAATTGTTATTGTAATGACTAAATCTTCCTATGTAAGAGATTCAGGAGGAAAGTGAGAGAACATCTCACATAAGTTTTCTCTGTGGCTGGAAGCAGTGCAAAAGCGTATTGACTGTAAGTCATGTCTGTAGTAGAATTGTTTTTCAGACCATACTTCACACTTTAGTCAGAATTTACATTTTACATTCCTATTTTATCAGCTGGACGTCTGCCTTTTGTGAAAACTTGCAATGATTTAAAAATTTTATATATATATAATTCATGATACAATTTTCAAAATGTAATTTTAAAACAGGAGTTTGTATTTCCTAATGAAAGCTTTGACTAACAAAAAAGGGAAAAAACTAGCTTCCTGAAAAATTAATTTAGTTATGGAGTAAGGAGGAACCTACTAGAAGCCAATAGAAGTAACATCAATATTTGCTAACATACAGACTTGAAAAGACTCTTTTTGGTTGGTATGAGAGGCACATCTCTGCTGCTGTTGCCTCTTTTGCCTGCAGGAAAGCTGAGTAGATGCTGTGATGCTTATTCTTTGCTCCTTCCTCTTCTCCTTCATGCATCATTCACGCTGTCTTTCTCATTATGGTGTGCATTTTGTGTACTTCATTTATGAGCTCTTTTCCCTTCTCTGATTGCCTCAGAGCTGGGAGCAGGTTTTTTGTGCCTGTCTCTGGCAGAGAAGCCACAGAGGTGAATAAACAGCAACCTGCGCCTGAACTCTGAGAGGCTCTAAAGAGGAAGACACTTCCTGTACTTGGTAGTACAGCTAGTATCAGTAACGAAGAGACTTCCAAAGAGAAGAGCTGCCCCCTGTATGTCCTTATCCCAGGTGCCTGACTGACATCCTGGGTATGTGGAGCTAAGTCATAACTGAGGGGCAAAACAGTGTAGAAGGGAAAGAGAGTTGAGAGTACAGACTTGCCTGGGTGCTGTAGTGCATGTTGCAACATGGTTTGTATTAGTTGTGTTTCCTCTTCACAAGCCTGGTGATCTGGTAACTGCTGATATGCGGTGATGGCCTGCCACCTTCATGGTCCAGCTTATTTAGAAAAGTAAAGCAGAACCTTAGAGGAAAAGCAGCTAAAACTAGCCCACAATCAACTCTAAAAAAATCTAGATTTACATTTATTTTAAGGTGTAAAGGTAGCACTTGCCTTTTTGAAACACTCTAATATCATTAATACTGTTTTTTCAAAAAATATTTTTTTCTTTTTTGCTGGACCAGATCTTTGTAACTCAGGAAGTGAAATTCGGGCTGGATGAAAAAAGGGCCCCTTCTGGACAGCTCAGCTCAGTGCCCAGTATTATCCAGTGAAATATTTCTCTATACTTCTCTGGCGAAGGACTGTCCATGTTGTTCCTGAATACATAATGTCTCTCAAAAGTATCATTAAGCTTATCTTCTATGAAAGCATGAGGCAATGACCGTAATGGAAGATAAAGTGGAAAACAGCTATGCAAATATACAGCTGTCAGTCTTCATTTCTTCTGGCTTGATGCCTTTTTCTTAAGGGCAGTCACAGAAGTTTGTGTATATAGGGGGCACCAGTGGGCACTAACAGATTTATCCAGTCAAAAAGAAATCCCTATGGAAATCCCATCAAATCTGCCTTCTGTTATGACCTTCAGTTCCTCCAATCCTCTGTGTTCACTCTCTTTCCTACCCTTAAAACCACTCCCTTCGGTTATTGAACAGACAGTCCATATTTGGAAATTTTCAAGGGAAAAGGGTACAGGGGCTGTGAATTGTGCCAGGCAGTGGCTCACTTAATTTCTAGTTGCACAGATCTGATTTTTATACTCAAGTCAAGTAGAATCATAGGACATACTGCAATAACCAGACTGAAACCACAGGCAGGAGAGAGCTTCATCTTCATAGTGCAGGCTAAGGGCTGCCAATTTGAGCAAGGCATAGATATGGCGGTTCAGGGAAGGCATCCTCTTCTGGAGGGAGATTTAGCAGATTGAGAGTTCAGGAAGTTAGGGCAATTAACAAAAGATGAAAGAATGGAAGGGGGTTTTTGAGAGTACTGTGTCTAGAAGTGAGTATGTGTGTGTATGGCAGGACTGGAGGTTTAGGATTTAGGGAAAATACATAGGCAAGCAGGAGGATGGCTTTTCTAGATCTTATGGCACAAGGGTGGTGGAAGCTAAAGACATAAGGCTGCAGTGTATTAATTTAGGGTAGGTCACTAAATGATTTCTATGTATACAGGAAAGGAAGGAAATTTTGAAATGTATATGTGATCTCAAAAGTTTGGCACTTTCTGTGTTGGGCTATTCTCCATTTAAATTTAGAACAATGTCCAATTGCCAGTAGATAAGTTAAATGCAAAGTTTTTTGTCATTTTCTTGCAGATTAGTTTTTCTAAACACATAAATTACTATTTTGTAACCAAAGTTCCTTGTTTGCTATTTTCTGCTTTTCAGAAATGTTCAATAAATATGCAAGAAAAGTCAAAAGCCTTAACAGTTCCCTTTGTGCATTTCAAACAGATCCCATCCTTTCTGGCAGTCTGTCCAAGTAATTTACTATGTTGGATATGTGGCCTTTTTTTTCTTGTGCAATTAGGAAAAGAAAGAATTATCATGAGACAGATTTTTAAGGCAGTTTCTTCAGACTGAAAACATACTGTTTCTAGCTTCTAGCACACAGCTGTTGCACCATAAAGTTAAATCTAAACAAATTACTAGTTCCTGCACAGTTTCAACTTCCCAGAATTTTAGCTTGCATTCCAGAAATCAAGATGGGTATAGGATATGCTATCTTGATTGACATATTCAGATTCCTGTTGCACCTAACCACTGGCTGGTGCTGGCATTTCCAACCTGCACCCTACCAGGTTCTCCAAGTGCTAGAGTGACACGTTCACAGCTTTTGTAGCAAATAACGGTTTGTGGTTTAGGAAGGACAGGGAGAAAATATGACAAAAGGTATTATGCTGTATGTAAAGAAACTCTGTGTCTTCACATTACCGGGCTGCCACCACTTCTCAGATGTGATGGATAATGGTTTGGACACATCATCCTCCAGTTCTCTCAGCAGCAGATGCATCTTGTCAGCTTCCATGGACTTATTCACCTTCAGGTTCCTTAGATGATCTCAAACCTGATCTCCTACCATGGGCAGTTCTTCAGTCTCCCAGTCCCTGCTTTTGCCTCCTGTGTCTTGGGCAGTGTGGATAGAGTTTTTGCTGGTGAAGAGTGAGGAAAAAAATGTTGTTGAGTCCCTCAGCCTCTCCATGTCCCAGCTGTCCAGATCTCCTGCTTTCTTTCAGAGAAGACCCACATATTCCCTTCTTTTCCTTTATTACTGACTTACCTCTATAAGCCTGTTTACTGAATATCTGATCCTGCCATCTCTACTTTCAGTAATAAAATATAGGTTTACCTGCTACCTGCATTTTTCAAAAACAGGTGTTCATGGACATAGCACCATTCTAATGGTAGTCAGACTAAACCCCACCACTCCTTCAATTAACAACAGGCACTGAAGTTGGGATTCAAAGGCAGCCACTCTTAGACTTAATTAGTTTGGTTGCAATGATCTCCATTTCATAGAGTATGGTTAGAGTTGGGAGGGACCTCAAAGACCACCAGTTCTAAGCCCGACACTATGCCCTGACTGCTGCACCATGTCCTGTTTACTGTAGTATAGCATCCAAATTTGTAACATGCTTTGAATACAATAATGATTATTTCTGCACGAAATTCTGATGCTTCTGAAAATGAATCCAGTGGTTTGTGTTGTTTACACAATAGCTATGAGGTTGTTTGATGAGTTTTTCTTAAGTCAGGACTTGAATTTTTCCTTATAGCAAGGAGTAGCTTGCTGTGTTATCTTAAAGAATTGCACATACCAAGCAAAGAGCCCTTTAGATGTCAGTCAAATGTAGCAGCACTATTAATAGCATCCTTTTCAAAAACTGCGTTTAAATGGAGAAAAGAAAGACCAAACCTAAAATAAAAGCAAACCAAAACATGAAGCATATTAGAAAGGCACAAAACCAAATTCTCTTACTCTTTTCTTAAGTAGCAAATAATCAGGCAACTACAACATTATTTGGCTGCAATGCCAGGTGTTCTGTGTTCTCTCTGGCTTTTGGCAGAGTTATTTTATCTAAAGATTAGTGGCTTTTTATGGGGATCCAAATACTTTTTATCTCCATAGCTGCTAGCCTGTTGAAAGGCAGACATTTCACAATGTGAACCTGCAAATAGAATGGCATACCTACACCAGCAAAGTGTAAGAATCTTACTGGGAAATTCTGCTGGCACCAGGTCATCTGCAATACAGATCTTCATATTCTCTGTGATTACACTTTCTTTTTATGGTAAGTGCTTCAAGAAAGAAATAATAAAAACAAACCTAGAGATATAAATGAGACAACACAGGCAAATAGATAGGGGGGGTTGTTCATCATTAAATAAGTGTTCATAGATTAATCTGTTTAATAAGTAAGCAGTGAAGAAATAATAAAAATACTGCCATTTGTTGTTGATGCCCATGGCAGTTTGAGGGAAGTAGAAAGAGGGTGCTTTTACTGCCCTTTCTCATAGCACATCACTACGTTTCATTGCTAGCATGATCTGTGGGAGTTTCTGCTCTAAGCCAGTGATATTCACAGAGGAGCAGTGAAGGACAACTTTCTAAAATTGTAGCATCTTTGCATATCAATCAAAGCTCAGGAAAGGGTTTCCAGTTAAAACCCTGTCATGGCTGTTGTATCTAGCTTTCTGCAACATAAAGGATCTTAAAAGTTTTGCTTTTCCCTTCAAATTATTCTTTGTAGCAGTCAGATGAGTGAATACAAACCACTGTACCTGATTTTTCAAAATGTTTTTGTTTTACTATTTGCTATTGAACTTTTTTCAAAAAGAAGATCCAAGCTAACTGATCCAAACCAAGGAAACATTTAGATTAATCATTTAGAAATTCTTTTACCTACATTTTACAAAGGTCTTCTAATAAGACAGGTTTTTATTCAGTTTTCAATTTATGATATCCTAAAGCCTGTAGTTTTAACAGGAAATTAAAAGTGTCACATAAGTGGCTGTAGGGAAGTGTATAATATCAATTTTCTGCAAAGGAAGCTCTGCAGCTATCACTAAACTGTTTGCTGGGTTATAGATCATGTGATATCCTTGCATTGAAAGTAAAAAAAAAAAATTATCTATGTAGCCCTTTCTTCAGTCACATTTATACAGGTTTTAATTTTTTAAAAATCTGTGTACATTCTGGTACTTAAAATAAAAATACCAGAAAAAGCCTAAATTGTGAAGTATTCTCTCTTCATGTGATCCAAAAAAACATGTTTTGTTTCCATGTAAAACCATCATATTAAAATACACTCTTTAAAATGTCCTGGCATGGAGTCCTAGCAATTGCAAACACTATAATTGTCACATTCTGTGTTGCTAAGTGTCATTAGAAAGCACTGTCTTCTGCATCCATATGGATTTTCATGGTTATGCTGATCATAAAAAGTTCATTAGCAAAGAATGCAAATAACATGGTTTTCTCTTGTGCTATAGTTTGATAGACAAGATCTACTTTTTTCATAAAAAAAAATAAAATCACTTAGCAGAAAAAAAAAAGGAAAGCTTGGTTTTATTCACCAAAGGGGATAGCCACTCCTACCGAAACTACCACACAAATAAACAGTACTGTCCTTTTCAAGGCTTAATGCTTTTCATCTCTAAGTTTAAACAAAGGGATACATGCTGAAGAAATCAATTATGACTGTAAAAGACATTACATAAATGACACCTAGAATGATAATTATCTGAAATTTCACAAAATGATGATTTGGTACAGTAACACAGGTTGCTTTCCCATACTTTAAATTGAGATGTTTCTCCATGGTCTCTTATACAGAGTATGATACGAGATGTAAGGTGTCATTGATGACTACTCTAGCCTGTTATTATCAGAGTTTACTCTTATGCATTATTCTTCTATTAAATCACTAAGATACAGACACAGATTCTGTGATGCCCAGAGGCCACTTTAACAAATAAATCTTTAAAGAAAGTTTACTTTAATTTGTGAAAGTTCAGAAATATGTACATTGTATCATAACTGTGAAAATCAGTAGGCACTGCAGCACAGAAAAAAAACATTAAATAATGTTCAAAGCTGTTTAGAAGTTCTAAACTATCCTATATTGCATATGACTACTTGCCTGGTTGCTACAGGCAGCAAAGTCACATTGGTTTTATCCCAAATATTATGTTATTTGATCATTTCTCCTGTATTCTCACTCACTTCTGCCAGTATTTAGGTGTCTGTAAGTTGGTTCTTCCTCTATTCTTTTGGACCATCCATGATTGTGTGACTTTGCATGAGGGAGTATTGAAAGGGTTTCAATATTTGACTTTTCTCTTACTCAGCATTCATTTATAAGCAGTATTCAGATCTGGTTTTCTCCTTCAGAATACCTAGAAATAGATTTGTTCTGCATAATGAAATTGTAGAGCTCATTGCTGCCTTATATTCTAAACACCCAAACCATTAATAAGTTCCAAAAAAAAAAGAAAAATTCATGGATAACTTGGCTCTCAGTCACTATTAAGCATAATCATAAAGGTGCTTTCTCTGGTGTGTGGATCAGGAGCTCCTAATATGTGATGAGAACTGGGAAGATATACATAGAAAATTAATATTCTTTTGTCTCAAGCAGTTTTTCCTAAGCTGTTGACCACTGTTAGGGACCGTATACTTTACTGGGACCATTAGTCTGATTTAAAATCTGTCAAAGAAATAAAAAGATACTAGAGAAAAAGTGTCTGTTTTGCTGAGAACTGTTTTAGATCTCATGCCATGCAACGCTATGCTGTGCAGTTGTGCAGTTCCATTCAGATCTCTCTTCACTCTGTCAGAAATACCTAATGAAAGCTTTTGTTATTTTTCCTTTCCACTAGCTCAAGAATACAAAAAAAATCTTTCCTTACACCAGTTTAACATGGATTATTCTTTTTCAATTCTTCCATATTAATTTGGAAAGGAATAGATACAGACAGGAAGCACACCTCCCTCACAAGCTGGATGTCGTTTAAGTCATATCCTAATATGCAGCCTGACTGCAGCAAGACCTGGAAAGCTAAGTGCAGCAGAGACATGGCTATACCCACCTGCCCTGTCTTTTAAATCCCTTGGCTAGAAACACCTTCTTCCTTAGATACCCTAAATCTTCTGATTGCCTTCAAAATTCTCTGCCCACTCCTTGCTTCCTGTTTTTTCTCATTGTTTTTCCCTCTTAATATGCCAATTCTTGTCCACAACACTGAGCCTTTTTTGCTAAATTCTGGTAAATAAAGCTTTCTGTATTATCCATATAGACTGAATTTTTATACACATAGCTGCTACATTTTCTCCTCAGTGAATCCTTCCACAAGGCCCATTTAAACCATGTTACAGAAATAAATTTAAAACCTCAAGACTAGTAAGGGTAAAAAATAAGCCCAGAGAAATTAAAATAGTATTTAAATGTTAGACAAGCATTAGGTATATATATATTATGAAAGAGGAGAAAAAAAGAAAAGCCAAAAAAAAGAATAGTATAGTAGGATTAATTACAGTACACAGACCCAGTTTAGCATCAGAATCTGTTGGCAGTGATCACTGGACACGTGCAGTCATTTAAAGGTCAAATTAATTTCTGTAAATTAATCTCACTGCAAGTTATAAACTTTAGAAGTTTAAGGCAATAGCTGCTAGAGACAAGTATGGTAGAAAATCAACATAAAAAAAGGATAATAGAAGCTGGAAACTGACCAAAAGAGAGAAAGATATATTAAACACTAACTAATAGTATTATCACTGCAAATGCTTCCATTCTGTAACACAAAATATTGTTTTCTGGGAAGCATGATAGTTCTTTTAAGAACAAAAAGTTGGCAACTGGAAGAATGACACAAACCCATCACAAAAGAACATTTGATATGGGGAAAGGAATTGAGGACATTCAAAGTACTACGAGTCACTGAAATTATGATCAACTTGTATAATATCTTTTCATCAAATAATGGGGGGAAAGCATTTTAATAACTAGATTACTTTTAATAGTAAGGTTAGTACAAGGCTATGAGTAACAAGTTATCTTGGAAACAAGACTGGATTTACCAATTAACCTTTCATTTCTGCAAACTAAAGGGACAGATGGTTACCTAACTTCAGGAAGAAACCTGTCAGAATTTAATGTATTTGATCTAGAGCATCTGAGTTGGCTCATTGTATTTGCTATGCCAGAATTTTTCTTTTCTCTTCTAGTGTTAGCTTCTGAAAATCATAATGATTAATACAAAGCCTCAATATTTTGTGAAGTGTTCCAAATCAAACTTGTGTCTTGTATTCTGCAAAGCATCTGAACTAAATTCTGCTAAATGCTGTCAGACTGGAAAGATGGGGACAATTTAGTACACAACAAAGTAGAAATCGATCACATTTTTCATTTTCTAATTTATTTAATTTGTGAGCGTCTCCTGTATTATTTTTTTTGCAGATTAAATCCAGTTCATGTTAAGCCATAACCACATTTTTGTATGCTGGAGGTTTCTGGGCTGGAGGTTTCTGGACTGATAACACAAACTACACTGACAAAAACCACAGATATGCACACTTTAATGACTATGCAAGGGAAAGTTGGGCTGTAACAGAGATGATGTCAAAGAGCTTTTGAGCTGTAATATAAATATCTTAGTTGGATGGTTGACTAGAATACTCATCAACTGTATCACTAAGGCAGGAATTGCAATGTAATTTTTATTTCCCCCTTAATACTCCATTTAGAAGATAGGGCGTGTAAATAAATCCTCTTCAGACAACTTGTTTCATGCTGGCTGTGGATTTACAAACGAAATATGGAACTGATTACAAATTGTCTGTGCAGCTCTCCTTAATAGTGTTTATACGGAGATCACAGGAAAGACTTTCTTTTCTGTATGCATTTTTACATCCCTAGGGTTATCTGTTAACAAAAGCTTTGGGTTTTGCACAGTAGCTGCAAAAGGTCCTGATGACAAAATCTTCTAGCATCCAGCCCCACCATTCAGGGGTAAAACACACCCTACCTCTATAATCTCTTTGTCGTTCAATGGAGTGCCAAAGACTCTCAGGAATTGGTTTGCACTATACCAGTACTACTAGTGCACACAATGGGAACAAACAGAAACTAAAAGATGTGGATACTGCACCCTAAATGCAGATTGCAAACAAAAAGTTTTGCCAATAACACGCAATTTAGAGCAATTCCGAAGGCTCTCTGAAGTGTGCTGTCCTAGAGCCAAATCCTCAGAGGCCCTGCTATTAGAGTAATCTCAGAAAACATCTTTCAGAGTTACAAACTGTAACATTTCAGTTTTCAAACAAATATACAATTTATTCCCATCACCAAGGCCCATTTGTCTCTATAAAAACAATAACCCACAAAATACAGATTTATTTATTTTAAACATTGCCCTTTAGAAGGTAAAACTAACTGTAATTTCAAGATAGCTTACAGTCCTGGAGAATATTTGTATTTGTGCAGTCAGATAGTGCATCATTCTTTGCTAATTCATGATAATATACTTCTTTGATTTTAGTACTGAACTTTGTTGTGACAATAACAAAGAAAAAAATGGTTCTGTTGCTATTTTGAATCTGGAAATCAATAAAGGTATGGCTAATCAGTGGTCCCTTACTTTCCATGGTCATTTACATATTTTCTTGGGATTTTTCCATCTTTTAAAACCTGATGGAATAAAAGCATAGGTTCTTTTCTTAGCAATGGTTAGAGACATAGCAAAATACAGGACATTTTATGGAGCATAAATCAACTACTTTCTCCATCTACATTCCACTTTCCTCATTTTTCAAAATGAGAGGTACTTTAATAAGTAGCAGCTCTTGCAACTATACAGACACAGTGATGTTGAAAAATCACCTTCATTCTGATGAGCTAGATTTGCAGTTTAAAAAGAAAATAAAACAGCAGTTAACTGTATCACTGCTGTATATTTTCATCTGAAATCTGTTTTTTGGAAAGGCTTTATCAATAAGTCTATCGATCCAATCTGTACAGCATTAATTTAATTTTTTATCTTTCTTTCTAGTTATGTGTTTAATATGTATTTTATTGTTTCCCAAAGATATCCAGTGTGACATGAGTACTAAAAAAAAACAAAACCAAAAACACCAAAAACCAAAAATAACCTAAACCAAAATGGGGAAGGAATAAATAAACACAAATTTGTGTTTACTTATAAATCAAGTAAATGTATGAAAAATAAAGAAATATCTAGCACCAGATTTGGAAGGTGATTAACAAAAGTTGAATTTTGATGCCTGATGAAAATGGACAGCATATTCAGGACAGTAAGACCTATCCAAAATCAAGAGATCAGCATGACATATCACACAGGGAAGAGTCTGAAGGAGTAGCCAAGTAAAAATAGGGGACAAGCTGAGCTAGAAGCAGGGCAGTTGTAAGAGTGATTAAGTGACCTAATCTTAGGGCAAGTAAGATTCCATCAGCATCTTAGACAGGGAGATAAATTCACAGCAGATTGTCATGGATTATTTTACTATATCCCACAATCTGCCTAACCTGGAGAATATCAAAATACCAGTTATACCACTGAAGTTCCTTAGTACCTTGTGTTTCTACTTTTCTAATATGTAGCACTGGCAGTGTCAGAAAGCCATGTCTCAGTGCCAGTCATGAGTGGTGCTAGCAGGATTCAGTCAGGCCAACCACTCAGAGGCTGCTCATCACATGCAGTAGACTGAGAAGACTGCAGCTCAAATTATGTTCTGTGAAAGCTTTATTAGAAAAAGACAGATCTGCTTTGAAGGACAAAACCAAACCAAACCAAACCAATATATTTTTTTTCCAAGCTGAAGTAGCATAGTAAAGTGTAGTTTGAGGCACAAACTGCTGCTTTACATTTCCTATAGTGAGCTTAGGAGACTCAATTTTGAGCTTCCTGACTTTTATTTTCTTCATAAAATAGAGGCTTATAAGCCTTTTCTGAACTATGATTTCAAGTAGCTGAGAGAGCATTTTGGCTAGTAGTCCAAACCTCAGACTCATTTGTGAAGCCAGTCCAACAGAGGAAGCACACTGCATAGAGTCAAGGCTCTCTCAGTCATGCAAAGCAGAGCTAACTGTTGTTCAACAGTGATACAGTTCTCATACTGTCTAATTATTACTTGTTTTCTTGTTGTTCAAAATGATTCAGTTTTCATACGGTATCATTAATACTCATTTTGTCGATTTTGAAGAAATTTATTGATTTAAGATCTCATAAGATCTTTTTCCTTAATTTTATTTCCTTTTGTAATTTGCTTGTCCTCATCCACTCTGGCTATCCCAGACACTCTATTGATCTAGTAGAGATAAATTAAGGTATGGGGACAGTGCTGACCATTTACTATGCAAATGCAGCCAAGATTAAAGATTCTTCTTGAAGTTCTTCTTTGCACATGGGCTTGTACGCCTCGTATATGTACACAAAAAGTTAACTCTACTGAAGCTGGTGATTTTAGTAGCATAAAAACAGGATGAAAGAGAAATGCATAATCTGTTCAATTAGTAGGTACTGAAAGCTGAATTCACTATTAAATCATCATTAAGCAGTAGAAACTACAATAGGAACTCAAAATTTTACAGCAAAGTGCGCTTTGTTCATTGGTTAAGTACTAGTAAAATCATGTTATTGTGTCTGTGTCTTGTCTCCTTAGTCAAAGATCCTCTATTTAAAAATGGAACAGAAACACTTGAAGCTTCTTACATCTTGGTGTCATTAGTGTTCACAAGCTGGATTATGGCAGCTTTCAGCTCCACTGAAATCAGCTCTAGACACCTACTTTCTGTTAGCAGAAGCAGAGGCTGCCTAAATTTTGAAAGCTTCAGCTACTACAAAGACTATATTGTACCTTAGGTTTTTATTTATGATGGGTTTCTTCCATTGGCTTTACTGAAAGGTGTTATTTGGCCAAGTGCAAGGTTCTTCACCAGGGTCAGGTCAGCATGAGTTTGCCAACAACAACCACAACAGATACAAAGAAATGGAGTCAGATTTTCAGGGAAGCTTGAGATGACAGGATAAAGAGCTTTTCATCATACTGTGGCTTGTTTAAATTTGGCTATTCTCTCCCCAGATTTAACACCATTTTCCCTTTTTCTGAAAAGTGTTTAATTGCTTAGACTGAGGAAACACCTTATTTTTTTTAATGAGTTTTGTATTACATGGCTCTGTGCTCAGACTTTAAAAATTCTTTTTATGGAGAAAATGGGAGATTATTATGTAAATGGGTGTTAGAAAACTGATCAGCAATACTGAAAATATGCATTTTTATAATGGAAGTTAACCAGACGGTTGAATTAATGTGCATTTTCTGTATAAAATAACTACACCTCAGAAAATTGTAGGGTTTTTTTACACTTTGACTTCAGAAAATTTTGACTTTGACTTCATAAATTTTAATATTTGCACTGCAGGACTCATCAGAATATGTTATGTAGTATATATTAATATATATATTTATGAACAAAAAATTTCACTTCCATTTTTTCTTCCAAACGGTCATGTAAAGCCATATATCCTTACAGTAAATTTCATTAAGATGTAAGTATTGTGTGTTGCCACAAGTATGTATTCGATGTTTCTTTGGAAAGTGCAGTATATATTTTAAAGATTAAATTTTTTATTTGTTTTTTCATCAGTTTTTTATTTTTGTCACTACTTCCATTTCTAGTAATAAGATTAAGACTTGAAGATCTTATATTTTGGATGTTAAAATATAACTGAACAATATTAAGGTGTCTCTTCCCCCTCTTCCCTTGCCCTCCCCAAGGAGATATTATGCATTTAGATCATGGATTTTTTAGAGAATTGTTCTGAAAAATTAGGGTTTCCATTTGGAAATACCAAAGAGCAGCTGTTATTAAATTTACTACTATATTTGTGATTTCAATCACATACTCAAAGTTGTTTCAGTTACTAAGAGCTGATTACTACCTTAAAAGTCGCACATGTCGGAAATATGACTCTTTCTTTCATTCCTTGCTACCATAGACTGTCCTTGGCACCTTCAAGACTTACTCATTACACTCTCTTCTTCCAAACACCAGGTGAGAGTCCAAAATCAGTCAGGGCTTTAACAAAGTGGAAGGAAAGTAATCACAGAAAGCTACCTGGATCGGCAAAGTTTGCCTTGCAGGGAGTCAGAGGCTGCTTGTACAATGTTGCTCATGAAGTCTCAACTGCAGGAATCTCTCAGATTTAGCAGTGTTCCATGTTGTGCCATGTACCTTTTACTGCATAAACCCTATTACTTCTTTGTGCTCCCCCTTCACTGCTATTAAAATTTTTATACTCCTTTTGATAGAACTTTTATGATATTGTTTTATAACATCTTAACACCATAAAAACCTCTTTACTGACTTATTTCTGAGTGATTGAGTGGAAGTCTTATACTGCTACAAAGAAGAAAAAACATCAGAAAATACTAGATTCACCAGGGAGTTCTGCTGCAGTATAGCACAGCCTTGAATAAAATACCTATCTTAGCCTGCCAGGACCATGTCAGTCTTCTCCTGCATGAAACACAGTAAGAGTGGGAAGAACGCTTAAAGCAAGTTTCCCATATGTGGAACAGTCCATCAACACTAGCATGAGAAATAAGAGTTGAAAATTACTGAAAGTTGGGACAATTAAATGCTCATGAGATGTTCAATTACCTGTGAATATAGGTAGAAACTGCATGAAGTATAACAACTTGATTTTAGATTAAGTGGTCTAAAGCTGCTCAATCAGGGACCTCAATTCTTGTGAAGCTAGGCCAAAATTACTTGGCTAATGTCATACAGCCAGGAAATATGACTGAACACCTCTCATTTCCAGGGTTGCAGTTTTATCACATTTTTCCTGTCCAGAATAAAAAAACCCAACACTCTTAATGCGCATGTTTCAGTTTAGCATAGCTAAGTAGTTTGCCTTTTTAAACTTCATCACATACCTATTTATAAAGATATTAAAAACCAATATGGAAGTCATATTACTCCTTTTCTATTTACTGCAACCTTTTAGTAGATAAGTAATGGAGCTGTACAATTTATGTAGTGACAGGACAAGGGGAAATGGCTTTAAGATGACAGAGGGGAAATTTAGTTTAGATTATTAGAAACAAATTCTCTGCTGTGAGGTTGATGAGGCCCTGGCACAGGTTGCCCAAGGAAGCTGTGACTGCCACATCTCTGACAGTGTTCAAATCATGGTTGGATGGGGCTTGGAGCAACCTGGTCTAGTGGAAGGTGCCCTACCCATGGCAGGGATTTGGAACTGGATGAGCTTTAAGGTCCCTTCCAACCCAAACCAGTCTGTGAGTCTACTGATCTAGTTAATCCCTTAAAACTTACTCCTGCATAGATGTAGTATCTTCTGCTTCACTCTGTTAAATTTAATCTTTTTTTCTTTTTTCCGTTTTTCCTTTTTTTTTTTCCTTTATTTTTTCCGTTGCTCTGGATCGTTTTCCTGTGGGTGGGATCTCTCAATTCTGTTCTTCATTGTATTGTTTGTGTGTTCTGGCTTCGTGACACTTTTCTGTCACTCAAATAAGCATATTATATTGCCAAATTTTTTAATGAATAATAGACTTTCCTGGGTGCCATGTTATATTTCTCTGCCATTTGACAGAAATCATACTGAATTATTTTCCAGTCTTAGATCCATGCTATGATACTTTCATCTAATATTGTTTTCTCTTTCAACATGAAGTAGTACCAGGAGTCTAATAAAATCAAGTAAAAGCATCTGCCAGTTCTAATGTGTTCGTCAGACTTCTTGCTCTGCATATGACAGTCATCTGTCATAACTCTTTTCCAACAAATCCTCTTAATTGTTACTCATGTCTTGTAGTGGTGCAAGTGTTTATAGATCATCTGATTCCATCATAGAATCACAGAATAGTTAGGGTTGGAAAGGACCTTAAGATCATCTAGTTCCAGCCTCCCTGCCATGAGCTGGGACACCTCACACTAAACCATGTCAACCAAGGGTCTGTCCAACCTGGCCTTGAACACTGCCAGGGATGGAGCATTCCAACTTCCCTGGGCAACTGTCGTGGTTTAAGTCCAGTCAGTAATTCAGAACCACATAGTCACTTGCTCACTCCCCACAGTCCCTTCCTCCCCTGGCTACCAGAAGGATGGGGAGGAGAATTGAAATAATGTTACTCTCATGGGTTGAGATAAGAGCAGTCCAGTAACTAAGGTATAATACAAACCACTACTGCTGCCACCAATAATAATGACAAGGGAAATAACAAGGGAAGAGAATGCAACAGCTCACCACCTGCCTACTAATACCCAGCCCAACCCGCAACATGATCTAGCCCTCCCGGGTAACTGCTCCCAGTTTATATAGTAGGCATTACGTGCTATGGTATGGAATACCTCTATGGCTAGTTTGGGTCAGGTGTCCTGTCTCGGCTTCTCCTTCTCCCTGGCAGAACATGAGGCTCAGAAAGTCCTTGATCAGAGTAAATATTACTAAGCTGTGGGGAGTGAAGGTGATAAGATTTGTGTGAAAAAGAGTTTGAGAATGAGCAATGAGGCCTTGGTGCTTGACAAGTGCTAGGCAGGTGAGCTGGGGCTTTGAAAGCCAGAGGTTGGGGGGGTTCTGAGAGGGTCTGCAACACTGTGATTGGACTATTTATCTGTAGAGTTTCAGAGTGGCCAATGAGATTGAACGTTGTGTGTATGTGCAGGTTGGAAAGTACAAAACAAGGGGATAAAAAGGAGTTGGTGATAATAAACGGGGATTTGAGTCTCTGCATCAACTTGAGTATGTGTCGTGAAATGCCACACTAAGCAGCAACTAAAAGCATTGGTGTTATCAGCGCTGTTTGCATTCTGAAAGTCAAAACCACAGCACTGCACCAGCTACTAAGAAGAAAAATGACTGCTACTGCTGAATCCAAGACAGCAACCCATTTCAGTGCCTCATCACCCTAACAGTAAAAGAGACTAAAAACACTAAACCATGTCACCCAAGGCTCTGTCCGACCTGGACTTGAACATTACCAGGGATGAAGCATTCACAACTTCCTTGGGCAGCCCATTCAAGTGCCTCACCACCCTTACAATAAATAACTTCTTCCTTATATCCAATCTAAACTTCACCTGTTTAAATTTGAACCCATTACCCCTTGTCCTGTCACTACAGTTCCTAATGCAGAGTCCATCCCCAGCACGCTTACAGGCCCCCTTCAGATACTGGAAGGCTGCTATGAGGTCTCCATGCAGCCTTCTCTTGTTCAGGCTGAACAGCCCCAACTTTCTCAGCTTGTCTTGATACAGGAGCTGCTCCAGTCCCCTGATCATCCTCGTGGCCCTCCTCTGGATTTGTTCCAACAGTTCCATGTCCTTTTTATATTGAGAACACTAGAACTGTACACAATACTCCAAGTGATCACTCCTTGGTCAGTCTGGGAAATCTACCAAAACCGCTCTTCCCCTTTGTCAGAAGAGCTCCATCAGTCCCCAGCAGACCTTGCCTACGAAATTGAGTCGCATGTTCTAGGTGCCCAAACCCCTGACTATGGCACCACTGTTCTAACCATTTATTAACCTGGCCAATCCTCTTGGCTTTTTTAAGGTCCTCCCCTTTATCCTGGAGAATTGATGGAAAGACAATCTGAGCTCCAGAACCCATAACCACCTCTCTCAGAGCTCTGTAGTCCTTCTTTATGTTTTCTGGGCTACTGCTATCTGTATCACTAGCTATATCTATCTATACTATATCTACAATAACTATATATACTTAAGATACTAATATCTGCTAGATATATCACTATCTATATCTGTCTGTTCCCAGGAACTGAATCTGACCATGTCTCTTCTTTTTCCTATGGTACATTTCCATCCTTTGCATTCACAATGTTAATCTCCTTAGGACTTGCAGTTCTTATAGAAAATAATAGCAGTTAGTTATAGCCAAGACCTTGTGCAACTGTAAATACTTCCTACACTTCCACAGCAGCCTCTAGCTGGAGCACCTCATCCTCATACCAAGTTAAATGTACAGTCACACAGCAAGGAGAGACAACAATAATACGTACAGCTTTGGGAGTAGTTGTTCAGTGCATAGCAAAGCTCACGTTTCTCATCCCAAATCCCTTCCTGGTACCCTCAGCACCATATTAATATTCATTGTGTAAAAGGAGGAATCAGACCTTGAGATACCTAAGACTGCCGTTTGACTTGATCTCCAACCGTTTTTTCCAAAGATAGAAGGATGATGCATACATTAATATGTAGCAGACCCTCAAACAAAGGGATGTCATTTATTATTACCTTCCTGTGCACAGGCCAATTCAATTTGTCATACTGCAATATTGATTTAAATCAATTAAATAACACTGGGCTTTGTCTATAATTTTGGAATGAGTGATATGCTCTAGGGAGCTGTGTAACCCCACCCCCAACAGCTTCTACATTAACATTATCAAAGCTAAGTGGAACATCCAATAAAAACACAGCTCTCTGTTCTTTTGCTGGACAGTACTTCCCCAGTCTAAAAAATTCCCAGCGTTGATAATGTTTAAATTTATGGCAGGAGAATATAAAGTGTTGGGGATGCAGACAGTTACATCTGCTGAGCATAATTGCAATGTTGAAAGATCTGGTGCAAGTGACCAAAAAATTGGTGTACGTTGTAAACAAATTTTTTGTAACATTCATATAGCAATATGTGATATAAATGAACAAATATATAAGATTAAATGTTAGAGGAATTGAATCTTCTACATATTACCTTGGCCTGTGCCTTTAGGTTGGTCATTCATGCTGCTGTCTCCTGCAGTAACACTGTTACTGTTGAAGGTAGTGGTAAAGCTGGGTTTTCACCTGAGAGCAGCTGTTGGTCAACAATCTCTTGTTTGACAGCATCTTGCTTTGCAGATGACTGCGGTAACTGGAAAGCCTGTTTCAGGGGTTTATCATCTACTCTAGCAGGAGACGTCTCCTAGTCCATCAGGTTCAGAAGAACAGCATGGCAAAGACATTATACAGATACTTTTGGTAAAAACATGCAATAGGTGAAAAACAGGGAACCTCTTATTAGGTTTGGTCATAAAGTGTATTCCATTAGCTTTGAAATCCTGACATTGGAAAATATATTTCTTTATGTACACCAAGATAAAACTGAGATGTTCCAAAGTTTTTGGGGAAAATTCAGAGTTATTGCAAATTAACTAATAATATGATCATCAAGGTTCCCTAGGATAAAAGAGACTGATAAGCAAGAACTTGGTGTGTTATGTAATGATCATACTATTAGCCATTAAGATCGCATGCTCATATAAGAAAAATATTAGAAATCTGATATTTTGCAGCATCATGTTTGTTAATCTTGTTATTTTCCTATTACATTTGGTTTTGACAAAATTACATTTTCCAATTTAAAATAAATGTTTTAAAAAATATTCTCATCCTGCTTTAATAATTCTGTGCATGTCCTTCATTGACTACTGTACTATTCTTCATGTTCATTAGTGAATCAGAGGTGTACAAAATATATTTTATAATAAAATTTTGAATCTTCTGAGTTTCTGCCACAAAAATGATCAGTAGAATGTATCAATGTTATTAGTCATTCCAACATGTTTAGGGTTTAAGGTTATAGATACTGTGCAGCCCACTACATCACAGGAAATAATAATAAAAAAAAACAACTTGGGAGCTTTTTGTTCTTTGCTAAGAGCAAAAGGCTGAACAACTACAATAGCCTGAAAAAAAGTAAACATCAAGGACAGGGTATAGAGTGTCTTTTTATATCTGATGACATAATTCAAATTAACAGATTAGGAAAAACTTCCAAGAACAATGTAAGTGAGCAGAATCAAAGACTGTTAAATAAATAAGTTTACTATACTTACTCATGAAATTGGTTGGCATTAAAGTCAAATTTAGCAGTGCTAAGTTATGAAAATATATTCTGCTAAGAATATTGTCTTTGCAATCTTTAAAGCTCTGGGCTAAACAAAGGAGCTCCTGTCTAACTTATTAACTAGCTCAAAATAACAAGTACAAGAGACCCACAGATACTCCTTTTTATGTGATCTGTAGTTGTTGTAGCAACTGATTATTTGTCATTTGTCCTTATTGCAACAGTAGAATTTAAATATATTCAGTATGCCACAGAAGAAATAAGCACAAAAGAATATATGAATTTTGTTCTGGAGAATGATTTTGGCATAGTAAGGAATATCTGTTGTCAATGATTTCTTAAGATGCTAAAATATTTTGTTTACT
Organism: Melopsittacus undulatus; assembly: GCF_012275295.1. Classification (NCBI taxonomy): domain Eukaryota; kingdom Metazoa; phylum Chordata; class Aves; order Psittaciformes; family Psittaculidae; genus Melopsittacus; species Melopsittacus undulatus. Next base: position 39,284 of record NW_022994317.1, on the reverse strand, counting down.
TTTAAAAAATTTTTCTATTTAGTAAAGAACAAAAACATACACCAAAGAACACTGAAATTAAATTAGCTTTCTGATTTGGAAAACCCTTTCAAGTTTCTGCTGAGGAGATTCTTTGAATTTTATGAACACAGTTTCTTTTCTGAGAGTTACAAAAGGATTGCAAATGTATTTTCAAAGGCAGGGCATATATATAGGAAATGTTATGGCTGGAAATGGTAGTGCATAGTCTTGTTTGCATATAGACCCATAAGTCCGCAGAAGTGCTTCATCACCCAAATTTGTCTAATTAGTGTGTGACCCACATTGATGTGACACTTCCTAAATCTGAAAAATCAACTGTTGGGATCATTCATTGGAGATAATATATTCTGTGCAAAAAATCTTTTTCAGGTTATAATGACTTGTTGTGTTCTAGTTAGCCTAACTAGCCTCTTTGTGCTTCTGTCATATATAATATATATATAATTATATATAGATATGATATATATAATACTGAAAATTACACCCCAGAAACAATCATTTCCAGGTTTTCTTTGGAAAAGCAATAGGTATGTATTTCCATTACTAATCCAGGCACTTCCTCTTTTCATGCTCCTTCAGATGGATATATTGGCTGATACTAAATAATCAATATTTTGACCTTCCAGGTCATTTCTTTTGCTAGCAATGTAATACTCTAGTGTAAGGACCACATTTTCTGTAAACATTTCTCCAGTTCAAAAGTATAGCTCAATTGAACTGTATTCATTACCATTTTTTGCTCAGTAACTACAAAATGCTTGAGATCTAACTACATAAATACCCATAAAAATAAATTGTTAAGCTAGGCTGCTTAAAAATACACTCACAATAACTTTTTTTTATCTCTTTGATTGTAAAATTGATGGCTTTTCTCTGTGTGCTGTGCTGGTGCATTGTGCTTATGGCATCCAGTCCAAGTGCTGACAAAGTAATATGACATATTGAGCTCACCCACTTCATATGAATTCTTAATGTCAGTCAGTAGTCTGTACCACATAAATCGTTCTCTGAAGAAGTGTGTGCAAAAATTATGGGAACAATCAACCTGAATGTTCGTCAGTTTCTCTCTGAACAACCTGCAAAATCAAAAAGGTTAAAAAAAAACCCAATTAATTGGTACTCTGCTACTAGGTAGAAAATTGGGGCATTTAGCCTTTCTTCTTCTGACTTAGAGTGTGCTCTGCTTTCTGTGTTGTCTAAGGTGGAGTGAGCAACAGTTTTCAATCAGAAGCATACAAAGGGTAAGGCCATATATCATCTAAGCTAATGCAGCAGCTGGCTGTTGTAGTCCTTCCTTTTCCCTTAGTCCCAGTGTTGGATTCTCACTATCTTCCCTGTGCTGGCTCTAACACTTGTCTAACAATTCATTCAGCAGTACTCTGTCAGAAAGCTAACCTGCCAGAAAAGGAAATAGTTCTTTGTTGAATATGTGTGACAAAATAAGTCAGTGAATGGCCATACGATCACTGGTACTTTCGGGAACATGAAGCCAAAAATTACATATTTTCTCTGGCTGCTGTGAAACCACAACCTGTATTGTGACAGAAAGCAACCTGACAAGAATCAGACAAACCTCTGTCTGCTTTATTGTGGTAGTCTTTCACAGTCGCTGATGTAAAATATGCCAGAGCTCCAAATTATAAATCATAACTATAAGGTCTCTTCAGTTTTTGTGGTTTAAACCCAGCCACGCAGCTCGTTCACTCACTCCGTCCCCCCCTTCCTCCCCCAACTCCTGTAGAGCTGGGGAGGAGAATAAAAAGAATGTAGCTCCCACAAGTTGAGATAACAGTTTAATAACTCAGGTAACAATCACTACTCACAAATCACTACTGCTACCACCAATAAATAATAATGATAAAGGAAATAACAAGTGAAGAGAATACAGTACCTCACCACTCACCAACACAAAACTCACTCCACCCCACCTGACTGAGCTCTGACTTATAACTTGTCCAACCCCCCAGAGCTATAACCCTTCTGGGTAACTCTGTTACATCCTGGGAATGATGTGCTATGGTGTGGAATACCCCTTTGGCTAGTTTGGGTCAGGCGTCCTGTCTCTGCTTCCTCCCAGCTTCCCCTCCTCCCTTGCAGAGCATGAGGCTCAGAAAGTCCTTGGTCGGAGTAAACATTTGAGCAGTAACTAAAAACATAGATGCTATCAGCAGAGTTCCCAGCCCAAAAGTCAGAACACAGCACTGCACCAGCTACCAAAGAGAAAAATGACTGCTACTGCTGAACCCAGGGCATCAGTATAACAAAGGGGATGGGTTTTTTGAGAGAAAGATTGTCATGCTTTTCAGTAAGCTGGTATTTGAAATAGAAAACTGGTCTAATCATTATGCTCAAAGTATTGCTCAAGGAACCAAAATTCTTACCCAATATTTCACGTGGCCAGTCCATTTTTGTTCACACTGTAGCAAATGGGAAAGTTTTTAAATTTCTTTTTCATATAGTCTTTAACATTAATAAAGTTTGTTCTCTCTTAAAAAAAAAAGTAACCAGATATACAGACTGGATTATTATTTTTTTAATTATTATTATTTCTGTTGGGTTTTGGTGGTTTGGGTCTTTTTTTTTTTTCTTCCTTTAAGAAACTATCAGTCGCTGTATTATGTGGGGTCTGAATTCAGGTATTCCAGCATAAGGCATTAGCTCCAGCTCTAGGATAACCTCTCACCCCCTTTTGTGTCCTATGTCCTAATGCAGTAAACCACAGAAGAGCAGGATGGAAAGGAGCTCATGTATCATGTGGTCTAACATTTCAGATACTATTACCCCCTGAAAATCATTAACACTGGCAGAAAGACAAGGTAGCTGAGAGACATGCTGGTGTTTTGCTTTGAGTTTCATGTGGTGCTGGATGCATTTCTTGCAAAAACAAATTCTGAAGTGATTAAAGCATAACATGTAAAGCTGCTCTCTGCAAACCCACAGTTCAAATCTACACCATTTTCCCAACATCCTTTAAGTTGTTCAGTCTCAGTATGTTCCTGTGCCCGTAGGAAGAGAGGTAATTCTGTACATTCAAAAAAATGAAGGTTCTACAAATATGCTGTATCCTGTTCACTCTGGTGCACCATGAGGGTATTTTTAATATCTCAATAGCTCCACATGTTTGCAGGAGAAAGGGTGTGTAGCTATCTGATCAATCTTTACTGGCTTTATAAATTCTGTAGCACTGACAATACCCTCTGTTGATGTTCAAGACCTTTGTTTAGTATGATCTCTTTCTATCTGCAGTTCTGCAATTATATTCCCCTTTTCTTTAAGTAAAAATCAGGTATAGCATTTTGTAAATTAATTCCTCCAGTTCTGTGTCATTACAAATTCTACTATCAAGGCAATCTGGTGTTTCTTTATGCATATATATATATAAAGTGTTTCAGACATCCAGCTAAAGATTATGTAGGAGCCATATGGATTTTGTCAAAAAGTTTAGGCATAAAATCCCATCAAAACCTGAAGAATGAGGCATTTAATTGGTGCAGAGACCTTCAAAATTTCACAGAGCAACTCTTCAGTCTTTTAAATTCTGACCCTTTATTTTTTTGGATGAAAGATGCAGGGCTTGATTCAGTTATTCATGCTTGATCTTAGAAATACAGTGCTCAAGGACAGGCAATCCCACTAGGGTAAAGCACTACAATTGCAATGCTGTACGGATGATAAATCTCTCCTTATACGTTCAAAACCCCTGTGAAATATTCTTTTGCATGTTCTGTGTTACACTGCTGATAACAAATCATCAGGGGGAGAAAATAATCTCTGAAAAAGCTCTTCATAAACCATTCCTTCTACATACTGGAGGTTAATTTTAATAACACAGAGTAGCAGTGAAAATGTGTTGGAACAGACTCTAATATACCAAAGGCATAGTTTTTGCTTTTTATTCCCTGAACTACACCTGAAAGAAGGTTGTGCTGATGGGCAAAAATAAATTGTATGGCACATATTCCAACAGTAAGAATCTAATCAGTTGCCCTTATTAAAAACTTAGGCTAAAATCCTTTATTTAGACCCCCCCTGCCAAGAAATGTTTTATACTGAGAAGTGGGGGAAATAAAGTATTTCACAAATGCACACTGTCTATGAAGCTCAAATTTAAAAAGCCACTAGCACATGGAACTATACACAAACAAGCATGAACTTCAGATGAGTTTTTATTTACGCTTGTTCTAGGCTATAGGTGTTTTTCTAACTAGCTGATTATCAAGAGATGAAGGTGTGGAAGTCTTTAATGAAAGATGTGTTAACTGTAGTCTGGTTATTGTTACAACTTTGCTACACTGTCAGAATAGTTTTCAATTAAGTGCTATTTGATATTAAAAACAAAACAAAAAAAAAATCCAGGAAGAAATTCTTACAAGTCCTTTCTTCAAGAAACTTACTCAGTGTATCACATAAAATAGATAATCATACCTAAGGAAGTTTGATCCTTTCTAGAATAAGGGTGGGTTGTAGCTGAAATGAGTAGCCTGTAAACACACATGCACATACGAGCAGTCCATACCCACATAAATGCAGAGCTAGACAAGTGTGAACATAGAAGGGCTCTGGTGTATTGCACCAGGGGGTGCTAGTCTGTTACAATCCCAGTAAGGAGTAAGAATATATGTCTGTAACATGTAATTTAAAAGGCTATTTGTTAGAACTAACACTGTGAGAAGAGAATGGTTTACATAACCTCCATCCCCTTAAAATGCTGGATAATTCAGGTAGTGGAGCACCATCACTTGTACCCAGCGGGATCTGCCTTCAGACTCCCATGTTACAGTGAGTGGACTGAGTTTATTCTGAAAATAAAATTTCACAGTTTATTTTCTGAATAAATTAATTTTGTGCAGCGCAACACAAACCTGAAGGGCACCAGGTACATGCAGTGCATCGTAGCACAGGCCTTTGCTCACTCAGATTTACCCATAGTGGCTTTAAACTGACCATACTATTGACATGTAGTAACAATACTAAATTGACATAAAAGATAAGAGACAGGATAGGCAAATAAACAAAATCCACCTGGAAAGTTTAGGCCAGACAGGGGAGACAAGAGCTTCTGTGGCCTTTGATGGCTGCAGACAGATGGTTACGGCTTTCAGTGTTCTTAATACACAATGTACCTCTAACAGCACTCATTATAACAATTTCTCCATAATGAGTCCTGATATTCCTAATGCATCCTGCTGCCACAGGCCACGGCCTGTAGCATATGATAACCCCCATCAGTATTATGTGTGAGTTACCTCTAGCCAAAAATGATGAAATTCTTCAAAGTACTATACTATACTACACTTAAAGATGATAGTTCCTATGTCCAGTGAATCTCCACTTCCTATCACTGTATCTTTCTGCAGAGATTCCAGGAGAGATCAGTGAATTCCATCTGTAATTCCAAGACACAGGTCCCAAAATGCTTCAGTAAAATCTGTTTATGTATGTATATGGGAGTGTGTGTGTATACACATACGTATACCAAATATATTCGTATACAACTTTCTATTTTTCTTTAAAACCATGTAACTGGCAAATGGCTTGAGAGAAGGCAGCTTCAAAATTTGGAACTACCCAGAAAACCAACATGCAGACAAGTTTAAGCATTAAAGGTGTTGAAATTAAATCTGGGTTAATAATTTATAAACAACAATTTATCTAATCAATATAATTTTTATTTTGTAAATCAACCATAAAATGCTTTCTGATTATATCAAATGTCATTTATTAGTTGATCTGTTTAATTTATTTTCAGAAAAAGGTGTGAAATAATGAATGGTTGATGGATTATAGAAGTTATTCACTGGAGGTATTTAAAATTCAAAATTCAAGTGGTTTTGGTTACTTTTAATTAGAAACAAGGCTGAAGCTGTTCTTTATCTCAATGGGTAATGCCTAGAATCCATTCCTCATGTAAGCACACTCTTGAACTGTTTCTGAATATTTTCCTGATATTTGCTCTTCTACACTGATTCTTCAAAACTCAATATACGTATTATTTCCATGAAACATACTAACATGGTGCCAGCTACAACAGAATGTCAATTTGAGATTGCAGACTATGGTCTCAGTGATTAGTATGTTATTACTGCTGTTCTTCTAGTAGCATCAATGATTCGTCTGCAAAAAAAAATGCTTGGTAACATGCTTAAAGGAATAAAATAAGGTTTAAAAAAAAAAAAAGAAACAAATCAAGAAAGTCCACTACCTCTTGCCTTAAAACTAAGCAAAATCAAGTACAAGAATTCAGGAATAAATGCCATAGTTTTTCCATTAAAACAAACAAACAAACAAAAAAAACCAAACTAACATTTGTATTTTTTGTTGTCCTATTGTTTAAAACAGGCTGAATAATGTAGAATATCAATGTTTTGGCACTGAACAGCTTTGGAATTGCCTTCCTCTCAGCGGCATCTGTACCGCCATTTGACTGCAACATTACTTCTCAAGCTTAATCATAGTTATGCATAATCCCACAGCAGCATTTCTAACCTCTTGTCTGCTGCACTGCCATAACTCAGACAACTTCCAAGGCTGAAACCATTGAGAATGTAATGGAATTCAAATGTCATTACTGTAGTTCTGATTTATCAGAATATTTTATGACAAGGTCACTGACTTTGCATACTATCTTAAGTCTACTTTTCAACACACATTTTTCAAAATAAAAACCATTTGGTCCACACCTGACAGCAACATTAGAACCTCATCTGCACATGTCAAAATACTGTCACCATCCCAGCGATTTTCGTCTTTATTTCTGATCACTTAGATCTGTAAGTTCATTAAAAATTCTTTGGTATTTTATTCTAGCTCTTTGTGATAGAAGGGAGAATCTCTAGTGTACAACCTTCATGTTTCACAGGAATTCCTTCAAGAGAGGAGGGTGCTAAATTTGTCTTGCTTTGGACAAATTCTGTTTTTTGGTCTTGATTTTGGACAAAAAAAGAAAGCTTTTCTGACTTAATGTTTTGTATGAGGAAAGTTTAAGGATTTTCCAGATAAATAACAACTGCAATTGCATAGATAGGCAGTCTATAGTCTACAGCTTATAAATATGATTTGTCTGCTATATTTACTACATATACTATGTATACCTGAACTGTACAATCATAGAATAATAGAGTCATAGAATAGTTAGGGTTGGAAAGGAACTTAAGGTCATCTAGTTCCAGCCCCGCTGCCATGGGCAGGGACACCTCACACTAAACCATGTCACCCAAGGCTCTGTCTGACCTGGACTTGAACACTGCCAGGGATGGAGCATTCACAACTTCCTTGGGTAGCCCATTCAAGTGCCTCACCGCCCTTAAAGTAAATAATTTCTTCCTTATATCCAGTCTAAACCTCCCCTGTTTAAGTTTTAACCCATTACCCCTTGTCCTATCACTACAGTCCCTAATGAATAGTCCCTCTCCAGCATCCCTGCAGGCCCCCTTCAGATACTGGAAGGCTGCTATGAGGTCTCCACTAAATCTTCTCTTCTCCAGGCTGAACAGCCCCAACTTTCTCAGCTTGTCTTGATACAGGAGCTGCTTCAGTCCCCTGATCATCCTCATGGCTCTCCTCTGGCCTTGTTCTACCAGTACCATGTCCTTTTTATGTTGAGGACACCAGAACTGCACACAATACTCCAGGTGAGGTCTCATGAGAGCAGAGTAGAGGGGCAGGATCACCTCCTTTGTCCTGCTGGTCACACTTCTTTTGATGCAGCCCAGAATACAGTTGGCTTTCTGGGCTGTGAGAGTACACTGAAGCCGGCTCATGTTAAGATTCTCATCGATCAACACCCCCAAGTCCTTCTCCACAGGGTTGCTCTGAATCTCTTTTCTGCTCAAACTGCAGCTGTGCCTGGGATTGCTCCCACTCAGGTGTAGGACCTTGCACTTGGCATGGTTAAACTTCATGAGGTTGGCATCAGCTCACCTCACAAGTGTGTCAAGGTCCCTCTGAATGGCATTCCTTCCCTCCAGTGTACGAACCGTACCACACAGCTTGGTGTTATTGGCAAACTTGCTGAGGGCACACTCAATCCCCCTGTCCATGTCACCGATAAAGATTTTAAACAGGACCGGTCCCAAAACTGATCCCTGAGGGACACCACTTGTTATTTGTCTCCAGCTGGACATTGAGCCATTGACCACAACTCTACGTGCAGCCATCCAGCCAGTTCTTTATCCACTGAGTGGTCCACCTATCAAATTGATGTCACTCCAATTTAGAGACAAGGATGTCATGCGGGACAGTGTTGAATGCTTTGCACAAGTCCAGGTCAAAAGCGTATTGCTATCTGTAAAATCATGGTTAAACGTACAACAATCCTACTCATGAAGATTTCAGTTCCACCTGAGCCTTTCTTTAGTGTCTGGGAGGAAATTTCATCTCTTACATCTGCTGATACAACAGATAATTCCCTGCTACATGTATAACAGAACTTAAATGTACAGCTATTTTACATTTTCTTTTATTGGTGGGAGACATACCTTCTCACCAATCTATATGAGTAGGTATGTCTTCAGAGTTTCAGCTGATGCCATAACAAATTTTTGTCATACTTATGTAATCTATATTACTGACAGAAATTACTGCTTAACTATATTCCACTGCAGTCAATTTATGCAAGTGAATAGAGAGGATAGGTAGTGTTTTCGTGGACCCAACACCACATACAAAGCACTCAAGCTATTATTTTCACTGCTTTATTTTATATACTGATTCTAATTGTTCCACTTTATCACAATCTTGTTATTTTAAAATAGAGACAAGTGAAGGGGAAGTGGAAATAACAGCATGTATTTTTTTTCACAGAAGTATATTGTGGCTTAAAAGACATAGAAAGCATTTAAAAGCTTTGACCTCAGTTAAAGATGATTCATATTTTGAGTGGCTGCAATTTAGTAGCATTATGGAAAATATTCTAAACAAATTATACATTATTGATATTCTTTGCATTTAGCTGATTAGCAGTACACACAATGCCTGTCAACTAAGAATCCTGAATTACAAATATGCCTGAAATGCTGTTACTGAAGGATTTTCTAGAGGATTGGACCATAACTTAATCAAAAAGTGGACTTGAACAAGAAAGGAAAAGGTATTCATATATGCACACAACAGTAATAGTTAATACTTTACAAACAAAAATTCAAATACAAGGAATTGTCAGAGAGAAAATTTGCTGTGCAGCAGTAAGTTGGTCTTTATTTAATAAGTACAGCATTTTTTTCCTTACAGAACTCTTCCATATTCAATATGACTGATAAAAATGCTTACAGGCCTGCTATTTCTTTGATGTTTCTAGGCCTTACTTATGGCAAATTACTATAAACTTCTCATTGTAGAATCAAAGATATAACCATTTTCGCGAACTCTTTAACAGGTCATTTATATGGTACTTTTGCACTTCCCTTATATTCTTCTCCACAAAACTTCCATGGGAGGAAGACACTGTATTATGCTTACCTTCTGATGGCAACCTGAGGCACAGAGATGAGGATGAAAAATGCTAAGACATTCAGAATACCCTGTCAGAGAGGTAGGACTGATTTTATGAAACATTTGACATTTTATAGGCCTTACAAATCCAAAGAAAAATCCAAGATAAAGTTGTTGCAGAACAATTTATCAAATTAGACTCTAGGTCTCACATGAAATTCTCAGAAAAACAGGAGTATCCAACGAAAGACCACCTTAGAAAAATGTGGTATACATTACTTGCCTATCTTCACACAGGTTGTGCAAGAAGAAAATCTAGAATATGATCTTCCAGGCATTATACATCTTTTTGAGACTTTTGACTAATAGATTATTTTTCAGAGCTCAGGGGAAAAAAAAAATAAATCAAAAGTTAATTGTGCAGATTATACCAAAATGAAATTCTGATCTGAATGAATGATTCTGAAATGAAATTCTGAAATACATTTTTTTGAAAAAAAAAAAAACAACTTGCAAGTAACATTCTTTAAAAAAATAAATAAATTTGGTAGTATCTTACAAAGTAAACAAGTTTAAAGATGTCATATGAAAATGCCAAAGTGAAATGTTTGGACTTCTCTTCTGAAAGCACTCATATTTTTATAGGTTTATTCATAATCAAAGTTTAACATTCCCTGAAGGTGAGATCACCCAGTCTTAAGTCTCCTCACTTACTAGAAACCTTTCAAGTTTTTCAATGAAGGAAGAAAACCAGTGATGAATTTTCAGAGCATGCAGTCTATTTAATGACTGAGACAAGGTCATATGAAAAATAAATTCTTTGGTCCAATGTTTTTTAATTCTTGTGTATTTATGTTACAGGGCAATGTACATCTTTCATTTCCTAATTTCAGGTACTTGCTCCGATTGGTAAATATGTGTGTAAACACATTGCATTGGGTTTTAAGAAGTAAACTGAATTCCATGTTGTACAGTAGATGATAGAAAATTAAAGAACAATGACATGTAAATATCTTCAGCTCTTTTTAAGACTATGGAAGGGGAATAGTTGAAACTGCTTGTTGGCTTGTCTTCTACTAGCTCTCCATTAATTCTCACCACAATTAACGTCTTATTTCAGCATTATTCTTCAGTGTTCTGAGAAACCCAAAGATTGCTAAGTTGATTTTTATCATAACTGAAGTAACCTGTATGAGTGTAAGGTGCTGTGACATTTCTTTTTGATTAGTAAATAATGAAAATAAATAATCTAAAAAACTACAATATTTGTCTTTAATTGATTTCAATCCTGACAGATCTCTGCATCCATAATTTTGATAGTTGGTCTAATTTGTCAGAAAACTACATGGTGCTGTCTTCTCAATTTTCTTTCTGAACCATTATTTCATGCTTCACTTTCCATTTTTATGAGGTCATTGATTTAAAGCAGAGACTGATGGAAGATGATTCTTTTTTGGTTGAACAAAGCTGTATTTCTTGATAACTATAGGAAACTTCACAACTGTATGGACTATAACAACTCAAAATAACCATGTTTTTGCCACTCCCCTACACATGCTAATTTGAGTTTCACACCACGTATGGATCACGCTGTAACTAGATGCAGCCTTTTTTACCCTTGACATTTCTCATCTCAGTTGCTGATGTTTCTCATTTTGTCTAAAAATAATACTTTTATAAAAGCTCCTTGGGATGCCAGAAGAGCTTACCATGTGGCTTTTTCTCCCTTACTTTTTCCCTCTTTCACTTTTAGCTTTTTTTTCCTTTGAGATCCTGTTCAGCAGGACATTAAACAGCATCAATGGTATAAAATATGACTTTCCTGTTTTTTTCATATTTTAACATAGTAATCCTTCATAGCTTGGTTTTGAGATTTTATTCTGTAATGTATATATTTCAATCATAATGAATAAACTTGAGTTACAATCAATGATTTAATAGCAACAAGGTATTTATTTTTCCTGGTAAATTCCATCTCCCATGAAGGTTGCTTGAAATGTGGATGATTAGAAATGAGACTGACAGCTAAGTTATAAATTTGGATATTGAGTAACAGAACATGAGAGAAAATGATAAGACATGGAACTAGGGGATATATACTCAGTTCAGCCAACATCAGTGCTCTTGTCATAAATTCATCAATTTTCCCTTTTTTCTGAATATTCTTTTGGCATAGAAGTTTCCTAGTGGATTTCAGATAATAACATGTAGTGTTATTACAAAGTGTTATAACTTTGGCATACAATGTTTTTCTGTATCTTGAGCTTTGTAGTAGCCCCTTCAGGCACTGGGAGTAGCAATAAGGTCTTCCCGGAGACTCCTCTTCATCCAGGTTGAACAAGCCCAGCTCTCTCAGCCTACCTTCATAGCAGAGGTGCTCCAGTCTTCTGATCATCTCCATGGCCTCCTCTAGACTTACACCAACAGCTTCACGTCCCTCTTGTGTTGTTGCCCCAGAGCTTGATGCAGGGTCTCACAAGAGCAGAATGGAGGGGCAGAATCCTTTCCTTTGGCCTGCTGATCATGCTGCTGGGGATATTTTCTGACTAGGTTTGAATTTTCCCTAACAGACAAATTCAAAACTCTGCAAACAGTGTTCTGCAATATAAGCCACAGTGTCTACATCTCTCTGGTACTTTTGTCATATATGAAGGACTTTAGAATGGCCTGTGGATTAGAGCACATCCTGTCTCACACACTCTGTGCTGCTCAAATACTGAGTGCAAGTAGGTGGTGATGTAATTTTCATTAAAATAATACATAAGAAAATTTTATTTTGTTCAGAAGCTTCTAATTAAAATAAAACCCGAGTAAACCCTTGTCTTCAGAAATCTGTTTCATAAAAGAACGGTAACATTACTATGAGTTATTCTTGCTCAATTTTAAAGTACCTTAAAGTATTTGGATGAGACAAAGAGTGAAAACAGTCAACTCTAACACAGGAAAAAGCAGATTCAATGGAATTCATCTGTTCCTCTCTAGGGTCTGGACCAACCCAAGGACAAAAGAAATTTGGATTAATTTTTCAGAAATACAATTGTTTCTATAATGAAATAATACCTGTAATAATTCTGGTAACAGACCTACAGAGCATTGCTTGTCATGTATTCATGGGTAATAAGCACAGCTGGTTGAAACAAACCTGAAGCTGAAGCTGGTTTGAGCTCTCACCATTTTCCTGAAACAACTAACTCAACCTGGCCTGTTTTGATGGACTTGCACCAGAACAGAATCAATCACTGAACTGTAGCTGGATCTGAACTGGAATAGGAGTCAGAAATTTGCATGGTTCAGTTTCATGTCTGTTATCATCAGATGATATTGCATTTTACAGCCAAAGCAAACTTTCAATGGCTGAGAAAATCCTTTAAAGTCCATATGATCTGGCCTGAGTCTTTTCTCCTTCAGGAAGCTATGCATGTTATTAATCAAATGCTAGTGTAATTTACAACTGACTGACAGTCTGTTTGCCTCAAAGTGGTGCAGATGTCAAGTAAAGAAGAATTTTGTCTAATGTGATTTAAGGTAAAACGCTTCTGATAATGTGGAAAGATTTTCTGTAATCCATCATGCAAAATAAACAATATGTTGAGACTATTGGAAACCAGACAAGATAAAAGCAAATGCTTGATAGAAGAAAAAAAAGATTTACCCCAAATTTATAAAGCAAGAATTTCTGAAATATTTTCTAAATATTGTGCAAAAATACATACTCTCAAATTTAAAACCTAAGTCTTCACATTGTAAAACATAGTATAACCGAGTAAGAAAAGACAGTGAAACATGATGGAAGGAGTTTACATATAAATATTACTACTTTAGAAAGATAGTGTAAGTAACAAAACCAGAAAAAATGTAAAATTTAGTCAGCATGCTAATAACTTTTGATATAAACACAATCATACAAATTACAACCCGCTTTTATGCAGTGCAGGGATAACTGTTCACACAAATGTGTGTGGTCATATATCAAACTCTTTAAAATACATTTCACAGCAATTACATTTTCTTGGGAAAAAGAAGTCATTATCTCTGTCAAATGCATATATTTCACCTATTATGCTGTAACTCTTGGTGTTTCATACACCTTTAGGCAAGAAAGGGAAGACTATAATCACTCAATTTTCCTTCACAGCTGCTTACATGTCCAAGATCTCACCCATTAACTGCTGTATTGAGCATGTAACCTCTGCATCAAGTAAAACTTCTTTTTGAGGATGGCAGCAAGTCATTCAGAAAGCTTCAGTTTCTGGGTTTGGTAGCATGAAGATTCAGAAACAGATGAAGACTGGAGATTAATTTGTATTACTACCTACTGTGGTTTTATACCTCTGATATCTCTCCTGTGTACTCATAATTCATTAAAATATTCCTTTCATGTAATCAAAGTAAAAGAATCTTTGTTTTCTGTTAATTAGGTTACAAGATCAATTTATCTGAATTATCATCTTGTTACATTAACTGTAGCGTGTCATATTTGCTCAGTCTAAGTCACTTGCCATAGATACTTCAGAATTGTATTACTGAGGGTTGAACATGCTCTTTTCATTCACAATTTTAGTTTTGAATTCTGACATTTCACAGTTAAATTATAAAATAAAGTGCCGCGGCCAGGTGGAGGGGAGAAAACACCGATACGATGTAGGTTCACAAAATGCTCCGTTTATTGATTACAAGGTTGCTCTTAATATACTGTCTTACACGCGATCACGCATTACTTGATTGGCTGCTTCGCTTTGCCCACGAGGGATACACGCTCCCCTTTACCTCTCCTGATTGGTTTCACACCTTTGCTTCAGCTTAGCGTTACATCATGCTTCTGCAATTACTGGCATCTTGTTATTGCATTCCTGTTTTGCTGATCTTGACACTTCTTCCTCTTTTAACCTGGGGTCAGAAGTTCACTTTCTCACAGCTTGCTGTAGGCCTGTTCAAGCGCCCATGCTCGACCCCCAACAATAAAGAGTAAAGGCTAATCAAGACTGAGCACATGCTCACATATAACTCCTTCCTGACACAGGTTATTAGTAAGAAGAGAACCAAAATAAAGCTTCTATTGATCTTACAACAAAAGAAGCAACATTATAATACCACTCAGCATTTTGAAGTTATTTCACATCCTCTGCTCTGCAGCATAAGGCAGGGATGTTTTGTAGGTTACACTGTGCCCGCTGAAGCTGTTTCAGATCCAAATTACACAATTAGAAATAAGAAATTTCTAATGCACATAATCCATATAGAGTTAGCTTTAAATGTGAAAAGTCAGGGCAATTTGCCCAAGACATGAGGCCAAATGGTGAGAAGGGTGAGCCATAGATCAAGTAGTGCAATGCATCATGATCCATGCCTTGGTCTCTGCCAGGAGCATATGAAATCAATACTGGTTTTGACAGCACTACACTTTCTGTTAGGGAATACTACTTTCTTAAAACCCCAATAGCTTCATTTTGGTGATTTCAATATCAAAATAAGGGAGTAAAGATATTACCATCTAACACTGTATACTGGATACCTGCAATGCGTGTCTCTAAAAGACAAAAGTCTGTACATTCAAACAAAATTTCTACGTGATTTTTAAGTGTAAATATAGCTATTCTCAAACACTTTAATTACAGATAACTTTTCAATTATTAAAAAAAAAAATCCTATTCCTGAGAAAACACAGTTTAAAGAATTGCATTAATTAAATGTGTATGTTGTGGTTTAAGCCCAGCCGGCAATCCAGAACAATGAAGCTGTTTGCTCACTCCCCTCTCTTCCTCCCCACATTCCTGGAGGGATGGGAAGGAGAATCGAAAGAATATGACTTCCGCGGGTTGAGACAAGAACAGTCTGGTAGCTAAGGTATAACACAAACCACCACTGCTACCACCATTAATAATAATGATAAGGGAAATAACAAGGGAAGAGAACACAACCACTCACCACCCGCTGACCGATGCCCAGCCCGATGCAAGCAGTGATCTAACTGTCATGGTTTAAACTAAATCTGCACAGTTCCCCCTTTGTTTCCCCTCCCCTGCCTCACCTTCCCACTCCCGGAGGGATGGGAAGGAGAGCCAGAGGAATACAACTCCTACGGATTGAGGTAAAATCAGTCCAGCAATCAAGGTATAACAGGAATCACTAACGGTACCAATAACAAATCAATGTTAGAGGAGACAAACAGGGAGAGAGAATACGATACCACCTGCCGCCACGAGGCCAGCCTGGAAGAGAGAGCTCACCTCCCCCCCCCCTCCTGGCCAGCTTCCAATTCCCTCTCCGAGCCCAGCCCGGAGGAGAGAGCTAACCCCTCCCCCCCCGGCCAGCTTCCAGTCCCCTCCCCGAGCAGGACGTGCTGTAGTATGGAATACCTCCCCGACTAGCCCAGATCAGGCGCCCTATCTCTCCCTCCTACCTGGCAGAGCATGAGCTACTGCTGAACCCATGACATTATCCACCCCTTATTCCATACCATTCACGTCATGCTCCGATCCCACATTTTCAATATACCATCATATATATATACATATGTATATATATATGATGGTATATTGAAATATATATGTATATATGTATATATATATATATACACATCTGCATACACCCAGACAGATAGAAAGAAATCATTTCTTAATACATGGACCAATCTCTATAATGCAATTGAGTTCATTTGGTGCGTGATGTTAGGTTTGTAATAGTCTTTTGTAGCAGGAGAGTCTGTGTACAGTGCTGGATTGTTGCCTGCTGATGTTGATCATTCTTTTACTGCAGAACTCATCTGGTTCTATCAAAGTTCATTCTCTGTTGGGACGATGGTTAGAGGGAAGTCAGGGCCAGTCGCTGGTGACCTGAAGACATCTAGTTGATGGACTATAAAAATATTAAACAGCAAGCAACAACGTATAATTAAGTTCATTGGCTGTTTTCCCCTAAAATCAAATCCCCTTGAGGTATACATCGGACTTCCCCATCTTCCTGCATTACCCACCAAGTATACCGGGGTCCTTGAGCAAAAGCAATCCCACGAGTGGGTTTGCCTTGGCCTGAAACAGGAGTAACCCAGACTGTCTTCCCTAGCAAATTCCTCATGTGCACTACAGGAACCTTGTCCCCCTCTACAATATGTAAAAGTTCTGACTGGGCTGGGCCAGGCCTGTTGGCAGATCCTCTGGTGTTGACCAGCCAGGTGGCCTTTGGTAAATGTGTATCCCAATGCTTGAAAGTTCCCCCACCCATTGCTTTCAGTGTAGTTTTTAACAGCCGATTGTACCGTTCAATTTTCCCAGAGGCTGGTGCATGGTAGGGGATGTGATATACCCACTCAATGCCATGTTCTTTGGCCCAAGTGCCTATAAGGTTGCTCCGAAAATGAGTCCCATTGTCTGACTCAAATCTCTCTGGGGTGCCATGTCGCCACAAAATCTGTTTCTCAAGGCCCAGGATAGTGTTCCAGGCAGTGGCGTGGGGCACAGCATATGTTTCCAGCCATCCTGTGGTTGTTTCCACCATGGTAAGCACATAGCGCTTGCCTTGGCGGGTTGGTGGGAGTGTGATATAGTCAATTTGCCAGGCCTCCCCATATTTATACTTCAGCCATCGTCCTCCATACCAAAGAGGTTTTAACCGTTTAGCTTGTTTAATTGCAGCACATGTCTCACACTCATGAATAACCTGGGCCATAGTGTCCATTGTTAAGTCCACCCCTCGGTCACGAGCCCATTTGTATGTTGTGTCTCTGCCCTGATGGCCTGAAGTGTCATGGGCCCACTGGGCCAAAAATAATTTCCCTTTATGTTGCCAATCTAAGTCCATCTGAGCTACTTCAATCTTAGCAGCTTTATCCACTTGTTGATTATTGTGGTGTTCCTCAGTGGCCCAACTCTTAGGTATGTGGGCATCTACATGGCGTACCCTCACCACCAGCTTCTGCACCCGGGCAGCGATATCTTGCCATAATGCAGCAGCCCAGATGGGTTTACCTCTGCATTGCCAGTTGCTCTGCTTCTATTGCTGCAACCACCCCCACAGGACATTTGCCACCATCCATGAGTCAGTATAGAGTACTGGCCACCTTTCTCGCTCAGCAATGTCCAGGGCCAGCTGGATGGCTTTCACCTCGGCAAACTGACTCGATACACCCTCTCCTTCAGCAGTTTCAGCAACTTGTCGTTGACGACTCCATACAGCTGCCTTCCATCTCCGATGCTTTCCCACAATACGGCAGGACCCATCAGTGAACAAGGCATACTGCTTTTCACTTTCTGACAATTTATTATATGGTGGTGCCTCTTTGGCACGCATCACCTCCTTCTCTGGTGACATTCCAAAATCTTTGCCCTCTGGCCAGTCCATGATGACTTCCAGAATGCCTGGACGACTGGGATTTCCTATCCGAGCTCGTTGTGTAATTAGTGCAGCCCATTTACTCCAAGTAGCATCAGTTGCATGGTGTGTAGAGGAAACCCTGCCTTTGAACATCCAGCCCAGCACTGGCAAGCGGGGTGCCAAAAGGAGCTGTGCATCAGTGCCAATCACCTCCGAAGCAGCTCGAACCCCTTCATAAGTTGCCAATATCTCTTTCTCCGTTGGGGTATAACTGGCCTCCGAGCCTTTGTATCCCCGACTCCAAAAACCAAGGGGTCGACCTCGAGTCTCCCCTGGAGTTTTCTGCCAGAGGCTCCAGGTAGGACCGTTCTCCCCAGCTGCGGTGTACAGTACATTTTTCACATCTGGACCGGTCCGGACTGGTCCAAGGGCCACTGCCTGAACTATCTCGCATTTAATTTGCTCGAAGGCTTGTTGTTGCTCAGGACCCCATTTGAAATCATTCTTTTTCCGGGTCACGTGATAGAGAGGGCTTACGATTGAACTGTAATTTGGAATGTGCATTCTCCAGAACCCCACAGCACCCAAGAAAGCTTGTGTTTCTTTCTTATCAGTTGGTGGAGACATTGCTGTTATCTTACTGATCACTTCTGTAGGGATATGTCTACGTTCATTTTGCCATTTTATTCCCAAAAATTGAATTTCCCGTGCAGGTCCCTTGACTTTACTCCGTTTTATGGCAAAACCGGCTTTCAGCAGTATTTGGATTATTTCCCTCCCTTTCTCAAAAACTTCTTCTGCTGTATCACCCCACACAATAATGTCATCGATGTATTGCAAGTGTTCTGGAGCTTGCCCCTGTTCCAGTGCAGTCTGGATCAGTCCGTGGCAGATGGTGGGGCTGTGTTTCCACCCCTGGGGCAATCTGTTCCAAGTGAACTGGACACCCCTCCAAGTAAAAGCGAACTGTGGCCTGCGGTCTGCTGCCAAGGGAATTGAGAAAAATGTATTGGCAATATCAGTCGTGGCATGCCACTTGGCTGCCTTTGACTCTAATTCATACTGCAGCTCTAACATGTCCGGCACGGCAGCACTCAATGGTGGTGTGACTTCATTCAGGCCATGATAGTCTACTATTAGTCTCCACTCTCCGTTAGACTTTTGCACTGGCCATATGGGGCTATTAAGAGGTGAGCGGGTCCTGCTGATCACTCCCTGCCTCTCCAGTCTACGGATCAGATTATGGATGGGAATCAGGGAGTCTCGATTGGTGCGATATTGCCGCCGGTGCACTGTTGTGGTCGTAATTGGCACTTGTTGTTCTTCGACTTTCAGCAACCCCACGACAGAAGGATCCTCTGAGAGACCAGGCAAGGTGGACAGCTGCTCAATTTCCTCAGTCTCCAAAGCAGCAATACCAAAACCCACCGGTACCCTTTTTGGTCTTTGAAGTACCCTCTCTTGAGGTAGTCCATGCCGAGGATGCATGGAGCCTCTGGACCAGTCACAATGGGGTGCTTCTGCCATTTCTTCCCAGTCAGGCTAATTTCAGCCTCTAGTACAGTCAACTCTTGGGACCCTCCTGTCACTCCAGAAATATAGATGGGTTCCACCCCTTGACAGTTCGATGGCATCAGGGTACACTGTGCACCGGTATCAACTAGAGCCTTATACTTCTGTGGGGCTGATGTGCCAGGCCATTTGATCCACACAGTCCAGTAAATACGATTGTCCCCTACCTCCACCTGGCTGGAGGCAGGGCCCCTCTAATAGTCATCATTGTCACAATCTTGGACACCTAAGTCGTGTTGAAAGGGATTATTCTTCTTTATCACAGGAGCTGGAGTAAAATCAGCTCTTCCACTCCATCTGGGAACCTGTTCACCAGAGACTGAAGCTGTAGCTCTCATGGGGTGATCAGTCTTGGCCCTTGCTCCTCTCTTCAATTCACCCACACGTTCCTCCAAGGCTGAAGTAGGTTTTCCATCCCACTTCGTTATGTCTTCTCCGTGATCCCCCAGGTAAAACCATAGGGTGGCCCATGGTGTGTATCTTATATATTTTCTCTCTCAAGCAAAAGGACGCCTTTTGTTAATAGCTGAAATGCATGTTGGCACATGTGAGGAGCTAGATAAATCAGACAGATCGTCCCTCAACTGTTTGAGATCCTGAGACAGTTTTTCCACAGCTGAGATGATGGAAGGGGTAAGATTGTCCTCGAATTCTCGGAGTTTATGAACCATTTCATCCACTGTTAGTGGTGCTATGTCATTCCAGGTTACCGTTGCCAATGGATGGGCATATGACGACGGTGCGTTTCGTGTAAGCTTTCGCCACATGGATTGTGTGCATTCGACTTCATCTGGGTCTATGGGTACATTCCCATTATTTGGCTTGGTGTGGTAGATCATCTCTACGATAGCTGATTCCCTCAGGGACTGGATGCCTTTGTCTATAGTAGTCCACTTGGCTGAACGACTCATAACATCATCCTTGTATGGGAACCTTTCTTTCACAGCTGCCAAAAGCCGCCTCCAAAGACTGGGGGACTTTTTCTCTCTTGCAATTGCTTTGTCAATTCCCCCTTCTCTAGCAAGTGACCCCAGCTGCTTGGCTTCTGTACCTGCTAGTTCGTGACCATCGGCCCCATTATCCCAGCATCGGAGCAGCCAGGTGATGATGTGCTCCCTGATTGACGGCTGAAATCTTTTCGCATATTCCGCAGCTCAGTTGAGGTCCGAGATCGATAAGTCACCTCTTCTTCTTCGTCGTGTGATGATGACCCCTGATCAGATACTAGACCAGGTAGCGGATGCATAGTTTCTTCATCCTGCCTCTTCCTTCTTGCCTCCTTTCTGGTTTTTCTCTTGTGTACAGGAGCAACCGATATTGGTACGAATTGGTCCTCTAGTTCAGCTGCAGTGATTATCACTGTAGTTTGAGTAGCAACTGTACTCGTTACTGGGGTAGCTGCACTGTCTGTCACAGCTGAAGTTTGGGTAGCAACTGTACTTGCCGCTGGGGATGGTGTAGCTGCTGTACTTGGAGTTGGAACAGCTGCGCTGACTTCTGTGTTGCTCTCAGATCCAGGGACATTTTTTTCCTTTTGAAGGTGTTGGATAGTGTTGATCAAAGCCCTATAGGCATAGGCCAAGCCCCAGCACGTTGCCGTAATTTGTCCATCTCTGGTATGGCCAGGACGACAACACACCTCATTTAGGTGTTTTACTAATTCTTCTGGATTCTTCACTTGTTCGGGAGTAAAATTCCAAAGTACTGGAGGGGCCCACTGACCTAGATGTTTGCCCATACTATCCCACACACCCTGCCACTCATGACTGTCCAGCCTCTGGGAAGATCTCCTGGTCCTCCTATTTCGTCATTTAACCCCAGTACAGGACCAGACCTGGCTCCGCTTAACTCTTGAAATCAGATGAAATAACTGTGAGCAAAACACACTTTGTATGCGTGCTACTATGGTGATCCCCATCACAATCAGCATACAAGTCTCAACAGTATTAAAAGGCCATTCAAAAACTTCAAAACCCTCAAATGATGTTGTAGACCATCTGGAGAGAACACTGGGAGGATAGAAGAATGTCTCCTTCACAGGTTGACCACCCGAGAAGGAGAAAAAAGATGTGAAATTCCTAAGCACTTCTATTATATACCTCCCAAAATATAAAGTTGGTGACCATACTGGGAGCATAAACCAGATCAGTTTCATGATCAATGCTTCTATTGTATTACAAGTCATTAACATAAAGTACAATGAGACAAGAACCTTAGCCCAAACCCCACACTTGATAAACACTAACACAGCTAATATATATGAAAAGTAATTGGTAAAATCCTGAAACCGTGAGATCAAGAGAAAAAAACTGTGAGAGCCAATAAAACAGCATTGTGACAAATGACTATAAATCCTGTCAGATTTGTTGTTATTTCGTGGGTATCAGCCCCACGTTGGGCGCCAAAAACTGTCATGGTTTAAAATAAATCTGCACAGTTCCCTCTTTGTTTCCCCTCCCTCCCCCTTACTTCCCACTCCCGGAGGGATGGGAAGGAGAGCCAGAGGAATACAACTCCTATGGATTGAGGTAAAATCAGTCCAGCAATCAAGGTATAACAGAAATCACTACCGGTACCAATAACAAATCAATGTTAGAGGAGACAAACAAGGAGAGAGAATACGATACCACCCGCCACCACGAGGCCAGCCCGGAAGAGAGGCTCACCCCCCCGCCCCCGGCCAGCTTCCAGTTCCCTCTCCGAGCCCAGCCCGGAGGAGAGAGCTAACCCCTCTCCCCCTGGCCAGCTTCCAGTCCCCTCCCCGAGCATGAGCTACTGCTGAACCCATGACACTAACCCTTCCAAGTAACTTCCCCCATTTTATATACTGGGCATGACATGTTGTGGTATGGAATACCCCTTTGGCTAGTTTGGGTCAGGTGTCCTGTCTCTGCTTCCTCCCGGCTTCCTCTCCTCCCTGGCAGAGTATGAGACTCACAAAGTCCTTGGTCAGGGTAAACATTACTGAGCAACAACTAAAAACATTGGTGTTATCAGTGTTGTTGCCAGGGTGAAAGTCAAAGCCACAGCACTACACCAGCTACTAAGAAGGAGAAAAATTACTGCTCCTGCTGAACCCAGGACAGTGTATCAACCACCAGTTGTAAACAAAAAAACACTACTGTACAAAAACCTCAAAGTATTTCTATGTAAATCTGTGTTTATGAACTGAAAAAAGGTTCTTCCATTTCCATTGTATTCTTTAGATGCAAAAGCAAAATCTTCCACAAGCAGTTACGAAGAGGCACTGATACTTTTATCTGGCTATTGTGCAATCTATGTAATTCAGCCCCCACTATTTCAGTGTGAAGGTCTGATGAGTAACAAGACCTATGCCTTTCTTAAGATGCATTTTTTAGAGTCAGCATGTTATTGTCTGTTCCTGTGACAAAATATGTTCCAAGGCCCTGTTAGCAATATTCCTGATTTTTTTTTAACTATGTGGAGGATAGCTAGACAAAAAAGCAAAAAAGAAAGGAAACCCGATCATCAAAATAAGCAAGGAAAAGGAAAGGTGGCTTAGACAGGACCAGGTAATTCAATCATATTTTTAATATGAATTTTCTTTTCCTTTAAAAAATGAACAAGCTAAAGAATCTGGGGAAGTATCACCATCAGTGTCAGAATGACAGCCTTACAAGAAGATCCTGTTGAGCTATTTGCATACAATAAGAGAATTCATAAGAAGACACAGCCAACAAAAATCACTT
The DNA here is from genome assembly GCF_012275295.1 of Melopsittacus undulatus. NCBI lineage: Eukaryota > Metazoa > Chordata > Aves > Psittaciformes > Psittaculidae > Melopsittacus > Melopsittacus undulatus. The sequence goes on along the minus strand of NW_022994317.1, from coordinate 16,242 downwards.
CTAGGAGCTGTAAATCAGGTACAGCTGTGTTCATGCTGTTGTCCTTAAATGTTACTTATGAGTAAGCAAAATACCTAGTGAGTTAAATGCATACAGCATAACTTCATTAATATGCACATTGCATTATAGAATAGACTATATTAATAACTTGTAACAGAATGGGGAAAAAAATCTGATAAATCTGAGAGGTAATTTGTAAGGTCTTCTACATTTTGGTGGTTACCCTGGTGAAATGGTTCAGGAAAGAGATCATATCTGTGGTTTTATGTCAACTGCATGCAGTGAAGCCATGCCATGACAGGTCTGGCATCAGCTATGGTTTATGTATTGTATTTCTTTGAAATAGACTCTTCTGAAGCCTTATTCAAGCACACTACTTAAAGAAAATCTAATTTTTGGTGTTGCCCTGTTGATTTAAATCATATCATATTAGAACCATAATGATCAATTATTTTCCATTAAACAGTTTCCCACAGTTAAAAATAAAGTAGACATTATATATAAGAAAGTAGGAATCATGTTCCCTACTTCTGTCAATGAAGCATGCCCCTTTTTGTAATATTGTCATTTCTTAATATCTTGCTAATATGAATATGTACTGTTTTTTCATACATTTCAGCATTTTCACATTGCTTTATGTAACAGGACACATCCTTTTGATGTTTGACATTTAGTTTATGTTATAAATGTACAGCTATATAATGAGAAGGTTGAAACAAAATACATGATTACACAGCTTAAGCATTTTACAAGTGTACATTATGCAGCTTGTAGGATACATCCATTTTTCAAAATAAATTTGACAATATTCATGTCTGATGAATAACACAAGAGAAATTAAAAATTACCATCTGATCCATCAGTCACTGACAGACCAAATTTCTTGTGCTTTATTTAATCTTCCATCTGCAGTTGTGAAATGAGTCATATTGGTTAAATAGGAGGTCTACAATAGTTAGAAAATTACCTGAGGTCTTGGGAAAACTGCTTCAACCCTTGATCATGGCAGATCTTGCATGTCATCAGAGATTTTGGCCTGGCTTCTTAGAGATACAGAAAGAAATATCTATCTCTTTTTCACATAATTTGAAATTACTAAGAAGGAACAGAATTGAGCTATTATGAAATCCAAGCCTAAGCCTCGATATGTTTCTCTCTTTCTTCTGTAAACCAGACAGAATTAGGAGGCTAGACAAATTACGAACAATAAGGAGAGCTTTGGTTTTTCATGTCAAGTGTGCTAAAAGGATTTAACAACAAAATACTTTTTTTTCAGACTCATGGGAAAGAAGTAGGGCAAACTCCTACTTACCTATCCAGGATACCAGCCATTACGTTTCTTAAAAGACAAATGCTGAACAGGAATGCCAAGGATGCTCAAATATGAGAAAAAAAGGCATTTAGATTTTTGTCTGCAGTTTCTAGGCAAGTATCTAAGTCACTGGCTCGTGGCAACTCATAGACAGATCACTAAGGATCTTGTGACTAATGTTATTCCACAGTGCAAACTTCTACCACAGTGGGAAATGGCTATGTTTAACTAGAGTCCCTCCCCCAGTAAATTAAACATGTTTAATTAGCTCCCACAGGTGAATTAATTTTAGTCTTTCTGTCTTAATTCTCCAACTTATTTACAAACTATCCAAGACTTGAAAAAGTACTTAGATGTTGTCATGTTTGACTACAAAGAACAATTTTGAGTTGCACCACTTGTTTCTAAAGGATATTCAAATGCAGCTTTTTGATAAGTTATCAAAGAAACACATTTGTATTTTTTGTCCCTATAATTCGTCTACAGATGAAAGATCAAATAATATCTGGTGAAACATTCTTCCTTCAAGTGAGAAAACACTAACATATGACCTGGGCTGAGGAACCTTCCTAAGCAGAATAGAAACCTGTTCTGAGTCCCTGAATATTGAGTTCTTTATCATTAAACTTTTGTACTAGTGTTCGAGACTCTTTAAACTGCAGTGAAGAAACAAAGAAATTTATACACATCCTGAACTATTTCGAAGTTGAGTCATTTGTTTGTGGTAGAGAAGACTCAGAAACAAATGTCTTCCTATCTTTCAGTGAATAGCAAATATTTTTAAATTGTTTTCATCTCTTGTGATATATGTGTCTCATGATGCTTAAAAAATTGCTCAAACTGGCAAAGGTAGGTCTGAACAGGATAAATCTCTAGTAATTTAAGTTCCATTTTATATTTTTATAATCCTAACCAGATTTGGGAAGAGCTCTCAAAGAAAGTTCCTGCTTTAGTTCACATTCTGTAAAAGATATATCTATAAAGCCCAGCTCTTTTCTGGACTAAGTTTATTGCTGTTTCACACTCTCATGTGGCTTTGCCTATTTTGTACACCATTTACTCTATGTCTTTGTGTCTTATCTCCAGAAGACTTTTCGAAAGAATGTTTGGAAGATTATAAATGAAAGTACTTGCATATGCTGCTGCATTTCATGATAACAAAAAATTATAATCTCACATTCTAGACTTTTCTATGAAGAAATAAACTGAGGTATTTGTGTCTAAATTAAGAGAACTTCACCCACATTCTATCACATTTTAAGAAATGTTAAAAATCTGTTTCTTTACTGAAAAAAATAAACTGCCATAGCTTGGATAATGATGATTTAAAATATCTATTCTGAGTCTTAAAAAATAAAGCTATTTGATCACATCTGTAGAAGCACTTCAGAAATTATTAACTAAAAGTTTTCTTGGAATCTACTTGAGACTGTGGGAGTATTTAATCAGTTGAGGTTTTAAATGAGAAGATTAAGGAATTGTTTGCCCAAATGTGTAACGGCACACCTTGTAACGATTGCAATGTACATAACCGCACACAACATTGTATGTAACAATTAAAGCATGAAATTATGACAAACATTTTTCAGGTGTTAATGAGCACAGAATTTTGCATTTGAGTTCTACGTTTGAATTTACCACTTATAACCTTATTTTGTACCAGAATTATTAACTTGGGAGAGCAATTGAATTGTGGAGACTCAAGCTTTACTATCATCCCACTGAGTGGTAAATAGTCAGGTTGCTCATCAGTATATAACTAGGTGCAAAACAGAGTCATGGTATATTATGTGAAAAACAGTGGCTTCTAGAAAATCTCTTTTAAAAAGCAAAATCTTTCCATAGTCTTGCTAAGTTACTTCATGATAAGATAATCACATTTTAAAATAATTTCTGGACAAAATCTCTACACCCAGCAATATCTGAAAGACATGAATTGTGCAAGTTTTTAACTTATCTCTGACCAGAAAGATCCCCTTGAGACTCCACTTTTTTCAGCTTATATAAATACATTTTTCTCTATAAATATATGTGATATAAAAATACCCTTAAGGGTGAGATACCTGAATGCAGGTAAATCCAAGTCTTAACAAAAAGGCAAATTACACGCAATCAGGAAAACTCTCACTAAGCTTTCTAAGGTACATGAAGTCTAAAAATAAAAATATAGAAAATAAAGTTGCTAAACAGATGTTAATTATAGTTTTCATACACAAGGCACATGTCTAAAGATGTTCAGATCCTCAATGGAGAGCAGCTGCAGAAGAAGAATGAGCCTTTGCTTTCCTATAGATTTAAGACTTTAGTGCTCCTGCTTGCATGGATATCCTGCTCCCTAATAAACACAAGGACATCAGAATTGCCTCCTTTTTTAAGCTGCTCACAGAGCTATTCCTTGCTACTTGGCTTTCTATTTGCACAAAATCTGCTGGCACTTATTGTCATATAAATTGTAGGGATCACTAAATCTCCATTAGAATTTATTTAAACCTGCTGTTTGATTTTAGCTTCACAGTTAGGGGATAAAAACAGTTAGGAAACTTGTTTCCGTGAATGCTGTTCCTAAAAATAGCATATTTCTAGATAATTTCCTGTTTTTCTTTCTCTGGCAAGCTTAAATTTAAAAATCTAAAGTCATGCTTAAAACATGTGACCTCTCCCTAGCCTTATTTTAATCTCAAATTCCTATGGAGACCATGTAGTACTCTAAGTCAACAAACCCTTAGCTGGGATGTCAAGGACCTTCAGAACATTTGTGGGATGTTCTGTCTTTTGGCAGCTTCTTCAGCAAGTTTCCAGATTTGACGGTTTGGGTTTTGTGGTAAGACAGGACTGGAATGAAGCTGAAAAGTAACTCCAGCTTTGGAGGTAGAAGCAGCTCATTCATATTTTGCTGTTAGTACAGTTCTGAACTACAAGGCCACACACAAATGCTTGAAAACTTTCTTTTATGAGGGCACTGATTCAGGAAGCAGAAATAAAGACGAAGCTTAAAACAACAGTGGAACAAGGTTCACTGGGACTCAGAATAATACCTCAAAGGAAAAAAGAAAAAAAAATAAAAAGGGACTGCCTGAGGCTATCAAGCACAAACTCTGCGCACTCTCTTTTCCAAGAGTTCCCCAAGTATTCACATTACCCCTATCACCTGCACGCCACAAGATGCAAAATATTTTCTAATGCCTCTAAGAAAGTTTAATCTTTCTCATAAGCAAAAGAAAGCAAGAGTAATTAGGAAACTCACCTGGATACTAGGTTTCTGCCACCTATGAATAGTTTCTTAAGTGATTATAACATGTTGAATTTCTTTCTTAATTTGTTTCTCACATGTAGTACGAGTGCTTTACAAGAAAAAATTGATGGGGATTATTCAGAATGTGTATATTACTTATGGACTGATTGTGGAAGAAAATCCAATTTAATAAATTTTGAGTAACAATGTTTTCAGTGCAGGAATTATAATTTCTGTTGTTAACATTTTTATTGCAATGACACGTAATTTCAAAATATGTTTTTTTTTAAAAAACAAGGATTAAGTGAATTAGAATTAACTGAATTGATGCACAGCATATGCTCTTAATCCTGACATCTTTAACATCCCCATAGTGATAATGTTAAAGAAATGCTATCAGCTATTTGACCTGTAAATTTAGGAACTAAGGCAGAATTAAAGCTATGGTCCAAACCACATGTTAATTTGCTGTCTCTCTCACTGAAAGCTACCTCTACAGTCAAACATGATACAAACTTTTAAAACTTTTGAGATATAGAGTGCTATGGGAATTAGCTATTCGCTGGCTAGGATTTATGGGGGAGCACCCTCTAAAATGTCATGTATCAGGGAGCTGACCTTTGGTTTTGTTCGGTTTACGTTTTTTTATCTAAATGTCTTCAAAGATGAAGGGAAACAATACTATTACTACTTGTTGATGATGATCCAACAGAAATATTGAGTTTTCATCTACAAAGCAGATGTTTCAAAGGGCTAGAGAGGTATCAGAACTACATCTATGTTGAACAGCAAAGAGCATTATCTATGTAGTAAGTCGTCTTGGACAACAGCCTTGATGGGAGACTTCTGCTTATTCTTCCTTTGAATCTTCCCAGCAGCTATGTTGAACAGAGCCTAGAAGCTTAGTTTGTCCCTAAAGCCTGATGTATTACTTCAGTATGGACATGAATATGCTGAAGTTAGGTTCCAGCTATACACCTGGATCCCTGGGAACAGACACTTCTCCCAGTTTATTTTAACAGTAGGGTGATAATCTTATCCTTTCCATCTGTGCTATTCCTGTTGAGCTGCAAGTAAGGATATGTCCTTGAAAAGCTTTTTCCGTTTATTCAGAAAATGTCTTAGAGTGTACTTTTATCTCAGCCTGTCTTGACGCTTTACCTTGTGAATTTCACAAAATCTGTGAAGCTGAAATTAAAGCTTTGTAGGAGGTGCTAGAGAGAGAAATACTTATTCTGATAGAAGGAATCTTAAAAGAAAAAGAAAGGGCTAGAATATTTAATTCCAAAAGCAGATGACAAAGGAGGACTTGATAAAATCAAGCAAGACAATGAGCATTACTAGCATTCGAACTTCATCTCATACCTTCCACAAAGAGAAAAAAAAGGACATTCAGTTAGCTGAGAGGATAGCTGACAACTGGGAAAAAATATTATAAATTTTCTTCCATGTAATAGGAATTAAGCCTATAGAATTTATTGCATCAAATTTACCTGAGTCCAAATACTAACAAGAGTTTGATGTTTTATCATTTATGCAGAAGTGAAAAGTATTCCCCAAACTGTTTGAAAAGGTACAAAACTCTTGTACTTCTTGTACACCATGCATCATGTGTAGGAAACATAGAAGGAAAACAAATGTCTAAAAAGAAACTTTCGTTGAAAGTCAGTAACACTAGCTCTGTTAGAAATATTAGAAAAAAAAAAGCAAGCAAATTATCCCTTAAGTAGCCTGTTAATTTATTCTGGCATTTGGGTTTTGTATTCTGTATATAATTGGTTTGTCTAAATCTTTGTATTCTGCCCCCAGTACACTTAAAATACTGGAAAAGAATTTACTCCTCCAGTGGGAGCTTTAAAAGTGTAAATGTAAAAGGAGCGGCTGGGATTTCAGAAAGGAGGATGAAATAAGGAAAAATATTACAGGGATAAAATATAAACCACTAGAATATGTCCAGTATGAAATTAAAGAAATTAACCACAGAGATATAAGTAGTTTCAACTACTGTTCTTTAAGTATCTGGTTAGTAATATAGTAAATTCTGATATTCATTTATTAGCTGAGGCATGGTGAAAATTCCATAACTGTTAAACTAGGTATTCTGAATGTCATAAGTAGTTTTTTCAGAGACACTTAAATGTTGAGTCAACAGCTATTTCAGAGAACAAAATCTTGAACTGAACTCAGTTCTAACCACTACTGTAGCCAAATTGGCTACAAAGAACTTCTGTGATTTGCATTATTACAGTTCTAGAACATGGCCAAGCACATAGGGTAATGATTAATCTTGTTGCTCCTACGTTACTACATGCAAAAAATGAGACGAGCTATTCAGCTGATATGATCATAGTGTAGTGGCCTAGAAAGTAACAAGTAGAGAAGAAAAGTCTAAATGCACAGGTAGAATTTACAGATCTGCAACTAGCGTGCTTTTGTGTAGCTGAAGAAGTTGCTTAGATTACAAAGCAGAGGAATGAATGGAGGAAAGTAAGGGGTGGTGAGAGTTTATCAGTTAGGTGTAGTTATATTCAACTCTGTCAGTGTACTGGTACTATTATAACTGGCAAAAACATTCTGTATTGATAAGAATGCAGAGAAGATAAAGCTGCAGGACAGAAGAGTTGGAAGGAATTGTCATTCTTGTCATGCAGAGTGAAAGGAACTATATGAACATTCCTCAAGAAAAAATTCTCATAGTTCCCATAGGACAGGAGAATGATATGAAACTCAAGAAAATCTCCAACCAACATGAACTGATAAAATTAAAAAGAGGTAATTATTTTGCTCTAACTTTCCTTTAAGAGGTTTTATTTTTCAAAGCTAGTAATCTGAATTTCTTTCAAAAAAAGTAAAAAGACTTTTAAAAATCCCAATTTTCTATAAGAAATCCTATTCTCTTACTTCTTAATTGGATCTAGTATTTCTGGTTTTCCATTTCGATTTTATTACACCAGAATATAGACAAACTCACAGAATTGATAATAAAAGCTGAAAAAATATATCACCTATTCTCCCAAAAAAACAAGCCCCAAAGGTAACATGTTGGTAAATAGCATGAAGTTTAGACATATAGTTGATTTAGATCATATCAACCGAAATTTGAAAACTGTTATGAAAGGGCAAATGTGGGGGTAGACATATGTATTTAACATGAACCAAAAATTTACACATGCAGTCATGTGTCTTTGCTCATTTGGCTCATGAAAGGTCAGAAAACCTGCACCAAAAATAGTAAGCTCAAAATGTGTGTGACAGCTTTAATATAGGAACAGGCTACTGAGGCCACAAAAAGAGAACCAATAACATTCTGTCGGGTATGTTTGGTAAACAATGTTTACACAATTAGACTTACATACCATAACTAAGAATATATCATTTTAGATTATATTAAACTCCCATCGTCTTTTCTCTCTAATGGGAACAAGAGTACTGTCACTCTGGGGAGTAATATAGAGTGTATTTCACCTCAATCTTGAAAACGGTAGAGAGCTACACTGTATTTTAATATATGTAAACAAATTATGAACTATAATTCTTTGATTATTCTATCTTACCTGTAGAAATGTCAGTGCAATGAAACAGTGATTTATGAGTGTGACTTTAGTTGAAGAATCTGCTGATTAAAGAGCAGTGAATAATTCTAACATACATTCAAGAATCTGTAATATTTGTGGACTTCCTTAATCTATTAATTGAAATTTTATTTTTTAGACTAGCAGCTAGTGAGCAAAGGAAGTTATATGGAAACTAAAGCAGCAAAACATTAATTTTTAAAATAATGCCAGAAAATTAGTTTGGAAATACATTGTTGTCACTGAGGAAAAAAATATTAAAAACCTGAATTTATTACTTCATTTATGAAATCAGTCTTAAGCTGCCATTAGAAATGGCATGCATATAGAAAGGAAATAAATGAAACCTTTTTTTATTCATTAATGAACATTACTTTAAATACTTGCTTGTCTTTTCAGTTGTTTTTCTGAATTACAGCTGACCATTGATTTCTCATGGAAACTTATCAACTGTCAAAACATTAGATGTGAAAATAAGTTTGGCTCAGTAGGGATTCAAATGAAGAAAATAGATTAGGTGGCTTCTGCTCTTGAAGCTCATTATTCTTTGGAGAAGAAAATGGTGTGGAAAGAAACTTGGCAGAGGGAAGGTAAAGGATCCTGAGGGAAAATTACATTGTAAATTTTTCTAGGAAGTAGATGCCCCTGCAGATGTGGAAAAAAAATATCATTAACTTAATTAAAAAAAAAACAAACAAAACAACTCAATTATTTCAATGAATTGAGAAAGTTCAGCTGCAAAAATACAAGGATTTTTTTAAGGTCTTTTTTGCGTTTCTGAAAACACTTCAAACAAAAGCAAAGTCTCTAACACATTGTTTGCTCTTAAAAATTTAAACTGATTTAAGGCTTCTTTCATACCCTAAGAGCTCATCACAGTTAACTGTAAGTAATAAGGAATGAGTAAAAACATTTTAAATTATTCATCATTGCTGAATTGCTTCTTCTAATTTGAATGTGTCTGTACACTTGTGAAATTGCTTATCTACTAGCACATGCTATGACTCCACTGCTATATATATATGCACAGAATAATTTGGGTCACAAAAAACCTGTCAAGGTCATCTGCTGCCATCCCCAGCACTTAGTAATAACCTTCAAGTTTTATCAGGTTGCTAAGGGCCTTGTTGAATTTTGATTATCTTATCTCTCTTTGTCCTTTCACTGTGCACCTCTGAAAAAACTGACTTTATAATCCATGAAAAGGTAGATAAAGATCTACCTGTTATTATACATGATAGGATCTCAAATGCTCTAATACTGCTCCCTCAACCTCTCCTCACAGTCCAAGTGTACCAATGAATAGCGGTTCATGATCACGTTGACAGCCCTCTTCAGAAATTGCTAGTTTATCAATGTTTGTCTTATTTTGGGAAGTCAAAACTGGACACAATATTCAAGATGCAGAATCCAAGTAATTGCCATGGGTATTAATCTCATCTCTTGATTATCTGGCTCTGTTGTTGACCTTTATTGTTGAACTCTAAAGCTGTTGAACTTTAATAAGCAGTTGCCTTTTTAGACACATGGCGATACTAACAAACTCATGTCCAGCTATTTGTCCATTATGACTCTGGTCCTGTTCTGCAGAGCTGTTGTACAGAGTTATTTTATTTTGAACACAGTATTTTGCATTTACCACTGCAGACCCTAATGTGCTTCCTGCAAGCCAGTTCCTCCAGCTTTCAGAAGTCCTCCTTGCCCTGTGCACACAGCTGGCTTCCCCAGCATGCTATTGCACATAGACACAATGACAGTGGCTTCTATTCCACTACGCACACCACTGTAGTTTTCTTTCCTGGATACTACAGAATTTTCAGTATTTTTCTTATAGGACTTCAATTTCAAGCTGAAAAAGCAAAAGTGAACTATGAAAATAGGTTTATCTTCCCTACTCAGGCTATCTCATGGTAAGTTTCAATATTTCTTTGAACTGTTGTCTTACCCAAATCCTCTTTTCCTAATATAAATAAAACTTTCCCCATTTGACATTATCTAGGCATGACAGAAGTTCCACTTCTTCTGCAGTGGTCTCCTAAAGGTATGTAACTGATATGTAAAATTAATGCGACAATTACTAGCATAACTCTTTCACATTAACAAGGCCCATGTAGTTTGAAATTAAAAGAAATGATTATTTAGTCTAAACCAAATAAAAAGAATCAGCTGTGACATGAATGTCTGTGTGCATATGAAATCTCAATTTTACTATTGAATAGTAGACAATTTCAGAAGTCTAAACTTTCTTTCTAGGTATAAAATACTTGAATTGGTTAATGAGAAACTGAATATGAGACAGCTTCAGTGTGCACTCACAGCCCAGAAAGCCAACCGTATCCTGTGCTGCATCAAGAGGAGCATGACCAGCAGGTCAAAGGAGGTGATCCTGCCCCTCTACTCTCCTCTCGTGAGACCTCACTTGGAGTATTGTGCGCAATTCTGGTGTCCTCAACACAAAACAGACATGAAACTGTTGGAGCAAGTCAAGAGGGCCATGAGGGTGATCAGGGAACTAGAACACCTCCCATGTGAAGATAGGCTGAGAAAGTTGGGGCTGTTCAGCCAGCAGAAGAGAGAAGGCTGCATGGAGACCTCATTCCAGTATCTGAAGGTGGCCTATAAGGATGCTGGGGAGGGACTATTCATTTGGGACTGCAGTGATAGGACAAGGGGTAATGGGTTTAAACTTGAATAGGGGAAGTTTAGATTAGTTATAAGGAAGAAGTTCTTTACTGTGAGGGTGGTGAGGCACTGGAATGGGTTGCCCAAGGAAGTTGTGAATGCTCCATCCCTGGCAATGTTCAAGGCTGGGTTGGGCAGAGCCTTGGGCGACATGGATTAATGTGAGGTGTCCTTGCCTATGGCAGGGGGATTAGAATTGGATGATCTTAAGTGTCTTGCCAACCTTAACTATTCTATGGCTCCATGATTCTACGACCAGTGAAAAAGCAAACCCAACCCTTGAGAATTAAAGACAATACCTGTTTTTCTTTTAAATATCTGTTGTGGCTTAAGCCCAGTATATAGCTAAACCCCACAAAGCTGCTCACTTCCTACCCTTTAGTGGTATAGGGTAAAGAACTGGAAGGGCAGAAGTAGGACAACTCATAGGCTGAGATAAAGACATTTTAATAGGTGAAGTTGCACATGCAATCAAAGCAAAGTAAGGAATTAATTCAATACTTCCTTTTGGCAGACAGGTGTTCAACCTCTTCCAGGAAAACAGGACACTGTCATATGTGGTGTTTACTGAGGAAGACAAATGCCATAGCTCTGAATGTTCCCCACTTCTTCCTTCTTCCCCTAGATTTTACTGCTGAGCCTGATACCATATGGTATGGGATATTCCTTTGGTCAGTTGGGGTTATCTGTCCCAGCTCTCAGCTACTTGTGCAGCCCTAGCTTGCTCACAGATTGGACAACACCAGAAAAGAAAAGACCCTGGTGCCAGTTAGGACTGCTCACCAGAACTAAAACATACTGGTATTATCAATACAAATCCAAAACATAGCACCATACAGGCTACTATGAAGGAAAATTATCCCAGCCAAAACCAGCACAATATCCAAAACCTGAGTAAAACAAGACAAGAAGAATCCGGATGCATACAGCATTAAGACATTATTTGTTTCAATAGGTTTTTATCTTTTTAACTTAATTGGTGAATTTATGCCACTGTAGTCATCTCACAGAAAATACCTTAGTCCAGAGGTCTTTTTTCTTAATGTTGAATGTTCTGGGCATCACTGTCTGTATCTTGCTTTTATCTGTTCAGTGCTTAACACAATAGGCTAATAACACAGAACAGGCAAAGTGCACAAAACAGATAATTCATATTTAGAGATCAAGACAAAATTATTAATCTTGGACACTACTGTCTTTCTGATAGAAACATGTATGATACCTTAAAAGGAACTGTTGTAGTTACAGCCTTGGCTAGCATATCTTTTCTTTCCAGAAAAAATACACTATTATTTTTATAGCCTCATAAGCTATTATTTTTATAGCCTCATATAGACTTCTGTTTGAGAGTATGTGATGCATTATATGTTTGTGTTTTTATTGTCAAAATTGTACACAAAGTTCCAAATACATTCATTTTAAAGGAGATGTTCCAAATAATTTTAGTGCCAAACAATGTTCAAACACCTTCTGTCAAAGAGGCACCAAACTACAGTGCTCGTCTTCCCCAAAGAGTATTTATTCAGAGTACTGATTTAGTGATAGAAGCTGTACAATTCTCTACTGTATTAACACTTTTCTGAGCTCATGATGAGTATGACACCTTGACTGAAAAGGGACCACATGGACCAATACTTTTCAGTCCTCCTCTAGCTTACTTACTGTATTGGAGAGTGCACTTGGTCCATGCTAAGTCCAGACTTTCGATCTTTCCACAGTACATTTTTCTCCATTACGCTCTCACAGTTCTCATTTTCAAGTTTTTTGTTTGTTTGTTTATTTTGTGGTAAGGTTTTGTTCAACTCCTTTGGGTTTTTTAACTTTGCTGTTGCTAAAATTAAGCATATTTCCAAGCTATATAAACAAGGTCCTCTAAGCTTTCGGGCTGTTGAAGGCTGACTAATTCCACTAATCCTTCAGAGGAGCTTCTCCCTAGGTCACCTGTTTTGTTCATTGTACTTACAGAGATCTATTCTATTGCTCCATACTACCTTGTTCAGATACCAGAAGAAATTGTTCTCCTAGATTTATCCAACCTGCTATCCCAAATTGAAAAAGTGATCATGCATGTGGTCCCTAATCTGTCAGATCTGTGATAGCACTGCCAATGTAATAAATTCCACATAAATTGTGGTACTAAGTTTTCAAAACATATAAATTTAACTAAGGAAAAACATATATTAATGCCTGCAGGATAAAGCAAACCTGATAACTGATAAAGTAATTTATGCAATAATAATTGATTGATTTGAAGGCCCCACACTCTGCAAGTCAAAACAGAATTCAAACCAAACGCTGATGAAGAGCCCAATGGTTTGGATAACCCCATTCAGGACAGCATAATATATGATTTATCCTGGGTTTTATTTAGCCTGATTATCATATATATAATAAAATACTCTAGATATTTATTGTTATACTTACCTGTTTGTCTTGTAATTTAAGTGTATCAAGTAGTCTTAATTTACACCATTAACAGCTGAAGAGAAACAATAAATGTCATGTAGTCACTCATCTGTCTGTAAATGCTTCCAACACCACCGTTTGTCTTCAGTGCTTTGATGCCAAAGGCAATGAATATCTCACTAGGGCATGCACTGCTGCCTGAAGCCTGAAACTTCTGATGTATGTTCTGATATACCCAAGGGCTGTCTTCTCAGCCTAATCTTTCTCCAAAAGGGTGAGTAAAAAAAGCCATGTTAACATAGTTGGGAAGTTTCCAAACTTTAGAAAAAAAATGTAGGTGATGAAAGCCAAGACTTGCAATAAAGTGCAATAAGTCCATCTTTATTCCTGGCCATTTGTGTATTTACTTAAACTAGAGTTTTCAGAAAAATCTTGATGGCCATACTCTCTGAAATACTGCTAACCTCATGGTCAGCAAGGTTGAAGGTTCTAAGGCTGTACTTTGCCTGACTTGGAAACAAAAACTTCTGAATCAAGCTTGACTAGTCTTGGGTATGGGTACTCTTTTATCATGGAAAATAAAAAAGCGTGCTGTCCTGCAAAAATCTTTCTTAATAAAGCCTTCATCAAAAACATAGCAAAGATGTTCAATTTTTACAAACCTATATTCGCTGAAGTAAGATATGAGTGTCCATTCAAACAATTCCCAGACTAATTTACATGTTTCAGATTAAGCAGGCAGTTTTTTGCAACCTTTGATGTTAGTTCCCCTAAGGAGCAAAAAAAGGACTGACTTTATTCAGGGAAGAAACTTACTCAGTAAAACAGTCACTTTTTTCATTTAACCGATTGTTAAATTATGAATTTTCAGGAATTCCATTAACAAAATCCCTTGGGCAAATATGCAGCAACTGAAATACTGATATATGACTAATGATTCAAAAGTTGAATTTAATTAATAAAATTCCTCTTTCTACCAGCTTCAAGGATTTCAGCAGGGTCTTGATGAAATTTTAATTTGTAACATATTTTAAGTACTGATATTTAGACTAATTAAATTTTATTAGTGCCAGAATATGAAATTAATTTAAAAGGAAGATTAATTAATTTTTCTAGTATGTCTAATGTTTATTAAATGGAAATGTTATTAAAGTTACTTGAATTGCTTAAGCAGGATATAAACTGCCCACATTTGACTTGGACTATCACTGCTTCTCACGCTATTAGTTTCTTGTATAAAATCATGAAAGGATAATGACATAACTATTCAATTACAATGCTTGGTATAGTCTGACATGACTGGTCCTTATTGGAACTGATGCTATTTAACATGCTGACAAAATGGACAGTGGAACTGATGCACCCTCAACAAGTCTGTTGGTGACACCAAGCTCTGTGGTGCAGTTGACACACCGAAGGGAACGTATGAGATCTAGAGGGACCTTGACAGACTGGAGAGGCAGTACAGTTCAAACCTCATGAAGTTCAACCAGGCCAAGGGCAAGGTCCTGCACCTGAGCTGGAGCATTCCCAAGCACAAATACAGGCCCAGGGGAGAGCAGATTGAGACTAGCCCTGAGGGGAAGGTCTGGGAGTGTTGGCTAATGAGAAACTAAACATGAGCTAGCACTGTGCCCTTGCAACACAGAACACCAACTATGTCCTGGGCCACATAAAAAGAAGTGTGGCCAAAAGGTCAAGGTAGGTGATTCTCACCTTCTACCCTGCTCTCATGAGACCCCTCCTGCTGTCCTGTGTTCAGCTCTGGGGATCCCAACACAAGAGGGACGTGGAGCTGTTGGAGCAAGTCCATAGGAGGCCATGGAGATGATCAGAAGGCCGGAGCACCTCTGCTATGAAGATAGGATGAGAGACTTTGGCTTTTGCAGCCTGGGGAAGAGAAGGCTCTGAGGAGAACTTAGAGCAGCTTCCACTGCCTAAAATGGTTCACAAGTAAGCTGGAGAGGGGCTTTTGACGAAGAACTGTAGGGATAGGACAAGGGGAAATGGCTTTAAGTTGACAGAGGGGAGATTTAGATTAGATTAGATGGAACAAATTCTCTACCGCGAGGGTGGTGAGACTCTATAAAAGCTTGCCCAAGGAAGTTGTGGATGCTTCATGTCTGGTAGTGTTCAAGGCTGGGCTGGATGGGGCTTGGATCAACCTGGCCTAGTGGAAGGTATTCCTACCCATGGCAGAGGGTTGGAAGTGGATAAGTGTTGTAGTTTAAGCCCAGTCAGCAAACCAGAAGCACGCAGCAGCTCGCTCACTCCCCCCAATTCCTCCCCGTGCTCCCAGAGGAATGAGGAGGAAAATAGAAAGAATGTAACTCCCATGGGTTGAGATAAGAACAGTCCAGTAACTAAGGCATAACGCAAAACCACTACTGCTACCATCATAATAATAATGATAAGGGAAATAACAAGGGAAGAGAATACAAGCACTCACCACCCATCAACCGATACCCAATCCTACCTGAGCAGCGATCTAACCCTTCCAAGTAACTTCCGCCAGTTTATATAATGGGAATGACATGTTGTGGTATGGAATACCCCTTTGGCTAGTTTGGGTCAGGTGTCCTGTCTCTGCTTCCTCCCTGCTTCCTCTCCTCCCTGGCAGAGCATGAGACTCACAAAGTCCTTGGTCGGGGTAAACATTACTGAGCAAAAACTAAAAACATTGGTGTTATCAGTGTTGTTGCCAGGGTGAAAGTCAAAGCCACAGCACTACACCAGCTACTAAGAAGGAGAAAAATTACTGTTCCTGCTGAACCCAGGACAATAAGCTTTAAGCTCCCTTCCAACCCAAGCCATTCTGTAATTCTCTGAATGCCAGGGTCCCATCTGTTGGTAGTATCTGTATCTAGCACACATGGTAGTTACACATCTACACATGATAGCCTGTACCTAGCAAGTAAAATCTCTTTATAACAATCCAGTCCTCTGCAGAGTTTGTTATTCTAATAACTAAATTGACATGTCTGTCCCCACCCAGTTCTTAACTGAGTTTTGTCATATACTAGTACCATCTGAGCAGA
>NW_022994316.1:0-65417 GCF_012275295.1 Melopsittacus undulatus | reverse complement strand
TTAGGTACGGCCAAAAATTGACCTCAAAAAGTGTTAGAGGTGCGCTAAAACTGGGTTGGCAAAGGAAAATATTATGGCTTCAAACGGGCTGAAGTGGGCAAAAATGTTAAGAAATGCCCAAATTGGCTGAAAAGAGCTACAGGTGATCAAACCTGGGTTAGAAAATGGACAAAACGGCTTAAAAATGGTAAAAGAAGTGGCAAAAATGGCTTAGAAATGCCCAAAGATGAATTGAAGCGGGTTCAAAATGGCTTAAAGATGTTAGAAATACCAAAAATAACCCCAGAAGTGTTAGAGTTGTGCAAACCTGGTTGGAAAAGGAAAAATATGGCTTCAAACGGGTGCTAGTGGCAAAAACTGGTTTCAAAATAGCCAAAATTGGCTTTAAAAGGGTTAGAGATGAGCAAAACAGGTTAGAAATAGACAAAACAGGGTTAAAAATTGTTAGAGATGTGCAAGAATGGTTTGAAGCAACCAGAGCCGGTTTAAAAATGGTTAGAGAAGCGGAAACAGGGGCTAGAAATGGCCAAAGATGCTTAACAATGGATAGAGAAGTGCAAAAATGGGTTAGATACGGCCAAAATTGACCTCAAAAGTGTTAGAGGTGCGCAAAACTGGTTGGAAAAGGAAAAATATGGCTTCAAACGGGCTGCAAGTAGGCAAAAATGGTTAGAAATGCCAAAATTGCTTTATAAGGGTTAGAGATGAGCAAAAAACAGGTTTAGAAACTGGAAAACTGTCTTAAAAATGGTTACAGAAGTGGAAACTTGGGTTAGAAATGGGCAAATATGGCTTCGAAAGAGACAGAGAAGTGCAAAAATGGGGTTGGATAACGGCCAAAATTGACCTCAAAAGTGTTAGAGGTTGCGCAAAAACTGGGTTGGAAAAGAAAAATATGGCTTCAAACGGGCTGCAAGTGGGCAAAAATGGTTTAGAAATGCCCAAAATTGGCTGAAAAGAGCTACAGGTGATCAAACCTGGGTTAGAAATGGACAAAACCGGCTTAAAAATGGTTAAAGAAGTGCAAAAACTGGCTTAGAAATGCCCAAAGATAAATGAAGCGGGTTCAAAATGGCTAAAGAGTGTTAGAAATACCAAAAATAACCCCAGAAGTGTTAGAGTTGTGCAAACCTGGTTTGGAAAAGGAAAAATATGGCTTTCAAACGGGTTGCTAGTGGGCAAAACTGGTTTCAAAATAGCCAAAATTGGCTTTATAAGGGTTAGAGATGAGCAAAACCAGGTTAGAAATAGACAAAGACAGGGTTAAAAATGTTAGAGATGTGCAAGAATGGTTTTGAAGCAACCAGAGCCGGTTTAAAAATGGTTGAGAGAAGCGGAACACTGGGCTAGAAATGGCCAAAGATGCCTTAACAATGGATAGAGAAGTGCAAAAAATGGGTTAGATACGGCCAAAATTGACCTCAAAAGTGTTAGAGGTGCGCAAAACTGGGTTGGAAAAGAAAAATATGGCTTCAAACGGGCTGCAAGTAGGCAAAAAAATGGTTTAGAAATGCCAAAATTTGCTTTATAAGGGTTAGAGATGAGCAAAAACAGGTTAGAAACTGGAAAACTGTCTTAAAAATGGTTACAGAAGTGGAAACTTGGGTTAGAAATGGGCAAATATGGCTTCGAAAGAGACAGAGAAGTGCAAAAATGGGTTAGTACGGCCAAAATTGACCTCAAAAGTGTTAGAGGTGCGCAAAAACTGGGTTGGAAAAGGAAAAATATGGCTTCAAACGGGCTGCAAGTGGGCAAAAATGGTTTAGAAATGCCCAAAATTGGCTGAAAAGAGCTACAGGTGATCAAACCTGGGTTAGAAATGGACAAAACCGGCTTAAAAATGGTTAAAGAAGTGCAAAACTGGCTTAGAAATGCCCAAAGATGAATTGAAGCGGGTTCAAAATGGCTTAAAGAGTGTTAGAAATACCAAAAATAACCCCAGAAGTGTTAGAGTTGTGCAAACCTGGTTGGAAAAGGAAAAATATATGGCTTCAAACGGGTTGCTAGTGGGCAAAACTGGTTTCAAAATAGCCAAAATTGGCTTTTAAGGGTTAGAGATGAGCAAAACCAGGTTAGAAATAGACAAAAACAGGGTTTAAAATTGTTAGAGATGTGCAAAAATGGTTTTGAAGCAACCAGAGCCGGTTTAAAAATGGTTAGAGAAGCGGAAACACTGGGCTAGAAATGGCCAAAGATGCCTTAACAATGGATAGAGAAGTGCAAAAATGGGTTAGATACGGCAAAATTGACCTCAAAAGTGTTAGAGGTGCGCAAAACTGGGTTGGAAAAGGAAAAATATGGCTTCAAACGGGCTGCAAGTAGGCAAAAATGGTTTAGAAATGCCCAAAAATTTGCTTTATAAGGTTTAGAGATGAGCAAAAAACAGGTTAGAAACTGGAAAACTGTCTTAAAAATGGTTACAGAAGTGGAAACTTGGGTTAGAAATGGGCAAATATGGCTTCGAAAGAGACAGAGAAGTGCAAAAATGGGTTAGATACGGCCAAAATTGACCTCAAAAGTGTTAGAGGTGCGCAAAACTGGGTTGGAAAAGGAAAAATATGGCTTCAAACGGGCTGCAAGTGGGCAAAAATGGTTTAGAAATGCCCAAAATTGGCTGAAAAGAGCTACAGGTGATCAAACCTGGGTTAGAAATGGACAAAACCGGGCTTAAAAATGGTTAAAGAAGTGGCAAAACTGGCTTAGAAATGCCCAAAGATAATTGAAGCGGGTTAAAAATGCTTAAAGATGTTTAGAAATACCAAAATAACCCAGAAGTGTTAGAGGTTGTGCAAACCTGGGTTGGAAAAGGAAAAATATGGCTTCAAACGGGTTGCTAGTGGGCAAAAATGGTTTCAAAATAGCCAAAAATTGGCTTATAAGGGTTAGAGATGAGCAAAACCAGGTTAGAAATAGGACAAAACAGGGTTAAAAATTGTTAGAGATGTGCAAAAATGGTTTTGAAGCAACCAGAGCCGGTTTTAAAAATGGTTAGAGAAGCGGAAACAATGGGCTAGATAGAAATGGCCAAAGATGCCTAACAATGGATAGAGAAGTGCAAAAAAATGGTTAGATACGGCCAAAATTGACCTCAAAAGTGTTAGAGGTGCGCAAAAACTGGGTTGGAAAAGGAAAAATATGGCTTCAAAGGGCTGCAAGTGGGCAAA
This sequence comes from Melopsittacus undulatus, assembly GCF_012275295.1. Classification (NCBI taxonomy): domain Eukaryota; kingdom Metazoa; phylum Chordata; class Aves; order Psittaciformes; family Psittaculidae; genus Melopsittacus; species Melopsittacus undulatus. Next base: position 62,253 of record NW_022994316.1, on the reverse strand, counting down.
AATGGTTTAGAAATGCCCAAAATGGCTGAAAAGAGCTACAGGTGATCAAACTGGGTTAGAAAATGGACAAAACCGGCTTAAAAATGGTTAAAGAAGTGAACAAAACTGGCTTAGAAATGCCCAAAGATAAATTGAAGCGGGTTCAAAATGGCTTAAAGAGTGTTAGAAATACCAAAATAACCCCAGAAGTGTGTAGAGTTGTGCAAACCTGGTTTGGAAAAGGAAAAATATGGCTTCAAACGGGTTGCTAGTGGGCAAAATGGTTTCAAAATAGCCAAAATTGGCTTTATAAGGGTTAGAGATGAGCAAAACCAGGTTAGAAATAGACAAAAAGGGTTAAAAATTGTTAGAGATGTGCAAGAATGGTTTTGAAGCAACCAGAGCCGGTTTAAAAATGGTTAGAGAAGCGGAACACTGGGCTAGAAATGGCAAAAGATGCCTTAACAATGGATAGAGAAGTGCAAAAAATGGTTAGATACGGCCAAAATTGACCTCAAAAGTGTTAGAGGTGCGCAAAACTGGGTTGGAAAAGGAAAAATATGGCTTCAAACGGGCTGCAAGTAGGCAAAAATGGTTTAGAAATGCCCAAAATTTGCTTTATAAGGGTTAAGAGATGAGCAAAAACAGGTTAGAAACTGGAAAACTGTCTTAAAAATGGTTACAGAAGTGGAAACTTGGGTTAGAAATGGGCAAATATGGCTTCGAAAGAGACAGAGAAGTGCAAAAGTGGGTTAGGTACGGCCAAAATTGACCTCAAAAGTGTTAGAGGTGCGCAAAACTGGGTTGGAAAAGGAAAAAATATGGCTTCAAACGGGCTGCAAGTGGGCAAAAATGGTTTAGAAATGCCCAAAATTGGCTGAAAAGAGCTACAGGTGATCAAACCTGGGTTAGAAATGGACAAAACCGGCTTAAAAATGGTTAAAGAAGTGCAAAACTGGCTTAGAAATGCCCAAAGATAAATTGAAGCGGGTTCAAAATGGCTTAAAGAGTGTTAGAAATACCAAAAATAACCCAGAAGTGTTAGAGTTGTGCAAACCTGGTTGGAAAAGGAAAAATATGGCTTCAAACGGGTTGCTAGTGGGCAAAACTGGTTTCAAAATAGCCAAAATTGGCTTTATAAGGGTTAGAGATGAGCAAAAACAGGTTAGAAATAGACAAAACAGGGTTAAAAATTGTTAGAGATGTGCAAAAATGGTTTTGAAGCAACCAGAGCCGGTTTAAAAATGGTTAGAGAAGCGGAACACTGGGCTAGAAATGGCCAAAGATGCCTTAACAATGGATAGAGAAGTGCAAAAATGGGTTAGATACGGCCAAAATTGACCTCAAAAGTGTTAGAGGTGCGCAAAACTGGGTTGGAAAAAAAAAATATGGCTTCAAACGGGCTGCAAGTAGGCAAAAATGGTTTAGAAATGCCCAAAATTTGCTTTATAAGGGTTAGAGATGAGCAAAAACAGGTTAGAAACTGGAAAACTGTCTTAAAAATGGTTACAGAAGTGGAAACTTGGGTTAGAAATGGGCAAATATGGCTTCGAAAGAGACAGAGAAGTGCAAAAGTGGGTTAGGTACGGCCAAAATTGACCTCAAAAGTGTTAGAGGTGCGCAAAACTGGGTTGGAAAAGGAAAATATGGCTTCAAACGGGCTGCAAGTGGGCAAAAATGGTTTAGAAATGCCCAAAATTGGCTGAAAAGAGCTACAGGTGATCAAACCTGGGTTAGAAATGGACAAAACCGGCTTAAAAATGGTTAAAGAAGTGCAAAACTGGCTTAGAAATGCCCAAAGATGAATTGAAGCGGGTTCAAAATGGCTTAAAGAGTGTTAGAAATACCAAAATAACCCCAGAAGTGTTAGAGTTGTGCAAACCTGGTTGGAAAAGGAAAAATATGGCTTCAAACGGGTTGCTAGTGGGCAAAACTGGTTTTCAAAATAGCCAAAATTGGCTTTATAAGGGTTAGAGATGAGCAAAACCAGGTTAGAAATAGACAAAACAGGGTTTAAAAATTGTTAGAGATGTGCAAGAATGGTTTTGAAGCAACCAGAGCCGGTTTAAAAATGGTTAGAGAAGCGGAAACACTGGGCTAGAAATGGCCAAAGATGCCTAACAATGGATAGAGAAGTGCAAAAATGGGTAGATACGGCCAAATTGACCTCAAAAGTGTTAGAGGTGCGCAAAACTGGGTTGGAAAAGGAAAAATATGGCTTCAAACGGGCTGCAAGTAGGCAAAAATGGTTTAGAAATGCCCAAAATTTGCTTTATAAGGGTTAGAGATGAGCAAAAACAGGTTAGAAACTGGAAAACTGTCTTAAAAATGGTTACAGAAGTGGAAACTTGGGTTAGAAATGGGCAAATATGGCTCGAAAGAGACAGAGAAGTGCAAAATGGGTTAGGTACGGCCAAAATTGACCTCAAAAGTGTTAGAGGTGCGCAAAACTGGGTTGGAAAAGGAAAAATATGGCTTCAAACGGGCTGCAAGTGGGCAAAAATGGTTTAGAAATGCCCAAAATTGGCTGAAAAGAGCTACAGGTGATCAAACCTGGGTTAGAAATGGACAAAACCGGCTTAAAAATGGTTAAAGAAGTGCAAAACTGGCTTAGAAATGCCCAAAGATAAATTGAAGCGGGTTCAAAATGGCTTAAAGAGTGTTAGAAATACCAAAAATAACCCCAGAAGTGTTAGAGTTGTGCAAACCTGGTTTGGAAAAGGAAAAATATGGCTTCAAACGGGTTGCTAGTGGGCAAAACTGGTTTCAAAATAGCCAAAATTGGCTTTATAAGGGTTAGAGATGAGCAAAACCAGGTTAGAAATAGACAAAACAGGGTTAAAAATTGTTAGAGATGTGCAAGAATGGTTTTGAAGCAACCAGAGCCGGTTTAAAAATGGTTAGAGAAGCGGAACACTGGGCTAGAAATGGCCAAAGATGCCTTAACAATGGATAGAGAAGTGCAAAAATGGGTTAGATACGGCCAAAATTGACCTCAAAAGTGTTAGAGGTGCGCAAAACTGGGTTGGAAAAGGAAAAATATGGCTTCAAACGGGCTGCAAGTAGGCAAAAATGGTTTAGAAATGCCCAAAATTTGCTTTATAAGGGTTAGAGATGAGCAAAAACAGGTTAGAAACTGGAAAACTGTCTTAAAAATGGTTACAGAAGTGGAAACTGGGTTAGAAATGGGCAAATATGGCTTCGAAAGAGACAGAGAAGTGCAAAAAGTGGGTTAGGTACGGCCAAAATTGACCTCAAAAGTGTTAGAGGTGCGCAAAACTGGGTTGGAAAAGGAAAAATATGGCTTCAAACGGGCTGCAAGTGGGCAAAAATGGTTTAGAAATGCCCAAAATTGGCTGAAAAGAGCTACAGGTGATCAAACCTGGGTTAGAAATGGACAAAACCGGCTTAAAAATGGTTAAAGAAGTGCAAAACTGGCTTAGAAATGCCCAAAGATAAATTGAAGCGGGTTCAAAATGGCTTAAAGAGTGTTAGAAATACCAAAAATAACCCAGAAGTGTTAGAGTTGTGCAAACCTGGTTTGGAAAAGGAAAAATATGGCTTCAAACGGGTTGCTAGTGGGCAAAACTGGTTTCAAAATAGCCAAAATTGGCTTTATAAGGGTTAGAGATGAGCAAAACCAGGTTAGAAATAGACAAGACAGGGTTAAAAATTGTTAGAGATGTGCAAGAATGGTTTTGAAGCAACCAGAGCCGGTTTAAAAATGGTTAGAGAAGCGGAACACTGGGCTAGAAATGGCCAAAGATGCCTTAACAATGGATAGAGAAGTGCAAAAATGGGTTAGATACGGCCAAAATTGACCTCAAAAGTGTTAGAGGTGCGCAAAACTGGGTTGGAAAAGGAAAAATATGGCTTCAAACGGGCTGCAAGTAGGCAAAAATGGTTTAGAAATGCCCAAAATTTGCTTTATAAGGTTAGAGATGAGCAAAAACAGGTTAGAAACTGGAAAACTGTCTTAAAAATGGTTACAGAAGTGGAAACTTGGGTTAGAAATGGGCAAATATGGCTTCGAAAGAGACAGAGAAGTGCAAAAGTGGGTTAGGTACGGCCAAAATTGACCTCAAAAGTGTTAGAGGTGCGCAAAACTGGGTTGGAAAAGGAAAAATATGGCTTCAAACGGGCTGCAAGTGGGCAAAAATGGTTTAGAAATGCCCAAAATTGGCTGAAAAGAGCTACAGGTGATCAAACCTGGGTTAGAAATGGACAAAACCGGCTTAAAAATGGTTAAAGAAGTGCAAAACTGGCTTAGAAATGCCCAAAGATGAATTGAAGCGGGTTCAAAATGGCTTAAAGAGTGTTAGAAATACCAAAAATAACCCCAGAAGTGTTAGAGTTGTGCAAACCTGGTTTGGAAAAGGAAAAATATGGCTTCAAACGGGTTGCTAGTGGGCAAAACTGGTTTCAAAATAGCCAAAATTGGCTTTATAAGGGTTAGAGATGAGCAAAACCAGGTTAGAAATAGACAAAACAGGGTTAAAAATTGTTAGAGATGTGCAAGAATGGTTTTGAAGCAACCAGAGCCGGTTTAAAAATGGTTAGAGAAGCGGAACACTGGGCTAGAAATGGCCAAAGATGCCTTAACAATGGATAGAGAAGTGCAAAAATGGGTTAGATACGGCCAAAATTGACCTCAAAAGTGTTAGAGGTGCGCAAAACTGGGTTGGAAAAGGAAAAATATGGCTTCAAACGGGCTGCAAGTAGGCAAAAATGTTTAGAAATGCCCAAATTTGCTTTATAAGGGTTAGAGATGAGCAAAAACAGGTTAGAAACTGGAAAACTGTTAAAAATGGTTACAGAAGTGGAAACTTGGGTTAGAAATGGGCAAATATGGCTTCGAAAGAGACAGAGAAGTGCAAAAGTGGGTTAGGTACGGCCAAAATTGACCTCAAAAGTGTTAGAGGTGCGCAAAACTGGGTTGGAAAAGGAAAAATATGGCTTCAAACGGGCTGCAAGTGGGCAAAAATGGTTTAGAAATGCCCAAAATTGGCTGAATAGAGCTACAGGTGATCAAAATGGGTTAGAAATGGACAAAACCGGCTTAAAAATGGTTAAAGAAGTGCAAAACTGGCTTAGAAATGCCCAAAGATAAATTGAAGCGGGTTCAAAATGGCTTAAAGAGTGTTAGAAATACCAAAAATAACCCCAGAAGTGTTAGAGTTGTGCAAACCTGGTTTGGAAAAGGAAAAATATGGCTTCAAACGGGTTGCTAGTGGGCAAAACTGGTTTCAAAATAGCCAAAATTGGCTTTATAAGGGTTAGAGATGAGCAAAAACAGGTTAGAAATAGACAAAACAGGGTTAAAAATTGTTAGAGATGTGCAAGAATGGTTTTGAAGCAACCAGAGCCGGTTTAAAAATGGTTAGAGAAGCGGAACACTGGGCTAGAAATGGCCAAAGATGCCTTAACAATGGATAGAGAAGTGCAAAAATGGGTTAGATACGGCCAAAATTGACCTCAAAAGTGTTAGAGGTGCGCAAAACTGGGTTGGAAAAGGAAAAATATGGCTTCAAACGGGCTGCAAGTAGGCAAAAATGGTTTAGAAATGCCCAAAATTTGCTTTATAAGGGTTAGAGATGAGCAAAAACAGGTTAGAAACTGGAAAACTGTCTTAAAATTGGTTACAGAAGTGGAAACTTGGGTTAGAAATGGGCAAATATGGCTTCGAAAGAGACAGAGAAGTGCAAAAAGTGGGTTAGGTACGGCCAAAATTGACCTCAAAAGTGTTAGAGGTGCGCAAAACTGGGTTGGAAAAGGAAAAATATGGCTTCAAACGGGCTGCAAGTGGGCAAAAATGGTTTAGAAATGCCCAAAATTGGCTGAAAAGAGCTACAGGTGATCAAACCTGGGTTAGAAATGGACAAAACCGGCTTAAAAATGGTTAAAGAAGTGCAAAACTGGCTTAGAAATGCCCAAAGATAAATTGAAGCGGGTTCAAAATGGCTTAAAGAGTGTTAGAAATACCAAAAATAACCCCAGAAGTGTTAGAGTTGTGCAAACCTGGTTTGGAAAAGGAAAAATATGGCTTCAAACGGGTTGCTAGTGGGCAAAACTGGTTTCAAAATAGCCAAAATTGGCTTTATAAGGGTTAGAGATGAGCAAAAACAGGTTAGAAATAGACAAGACAGGGTTAAAAATTGTTAGAGATGTGCAAGAATGGTTTTGAAGCAACCAGAGCCGGTTTAAAAATGGTTAGAGAAGCGGAACACTGGGCTAGAAATGGCCAAAGATGCCTTAACAATGGATAGAGAAGTGCAAAAATGGGTTAGATACGGCCAAAATTGACCTCAAAAGTGTTAGAGGTGCGCAAAACTGGGTTGGAAAAGGAAAAATATGGCTTCAAACGGGCTGCAAGTAGGCAAAAATGGTTTAGAAATGCCCAAAATTTGCTTTATAAGGGTTAGAGATGAGCAAAAACAGGTTAGAAACTGGAAAACTGTCTTAAAATGGTTACAGAAGTGGAAACTTGGGTTAGAAATGGGCAAATATGGCTTCGAAAGAGACAGAGAAGTGCAAAAGTGGGTTAGGTACGGCCAAAATTGACCTCAAAAGTGTTAGAGGTGCGCAAAACTGGGTTGGAAAAGGAAAAATATGGCTTCAAACGGGCTGCAAGTGGGCAAAAATGGTTTAGAAATGCCCAAAATTGGCTGAAAAGAGCTACAGGTGATCAAACCTGGGTTAGAAATGGACAAAACCGGCTTAAAAATGGTTAAAGAAGTGCAAAACTGGCTTAGAAATGCCCAAAGATAAATTGAAGCGGGTTCAAAATGGCTTAAAGAGTGTTAGAAATACCAAAAATAACCCCAGAAGTGTTAGAGTTGTGCAAACCTGGTTTGGAAAAGGAAAAATATGGCTTCAAACGGGTTGCTAGTGGGCAAAACTGGTTTCAAAATAGCCAAAATTGGCTTTATAAGGGTTAGAGATGAGCAAAACAGGTTAGAAATAGACAAAACAGGGTTAAAAATTGTTAGAGATGTGCAAGAATGGTTTTGAAGCAACCAGAGCCGGTTTAAAAATGGTTAGAGAAGCGGAACACTGGGCTAGAAATGGCCAAAGATGCCTTAACAATGGATAGAGAAGTGCAAAAATGGGTTAGATACGGCCAAAATTGACCTCAAAAGTGTTAGAGGTGCGCAAAACTGGGTTGGAAAAGGAAAAATATGGCTTCAAACGGGCTGCAAGTAGGCAAAAATGGTTTAGAAATGCCCAAAATTTGCTTTATAAGGGTTAGAGATGAGCAAAAACAGGTTAGAAACTGGAAAACTGTCTTAAAAATGGTTACAGAAGTGGAAACTTGGGTTAGAAATGGGCAAATATGGCTTCGAAAGAGACAGAGAAGTGCAAAAGTGGGTTAGGTACGGCCAAAATTGACCTCAAAAGTGTTAGAGGTGCGCAAAACTGGGTTGGAAAAGGAAAAATATGGCTTCAAACGGGCTGCAAGTGGGCAAAAATGGTTTAGAAATGCCCAAAATTGGCTGAAAAGAGCTACAGGTGATCAAACCTGGGTTAGAAATGGACAAAACCGGCTTAAAAATGGTTAAAGAAGTGCAAAACTGGCTTAGAAATGCCCAAAGATAAATTGAAGCGGGTTCAAAATGGCTTAAAGAGTGTTAGAAATACCAAAAATAACCCAGAAGTGTTAGAGTTGTGCAAACCTGGTTTGGAAAAGGAAAAATATGGCTTCAAACGGGTTGCTAGTGGGCAAAACTGGTTTCAAAATAGCCAAAATTGGCTTTATAAGGGTTAGAGATGAGCAAAACCAGGTTAGAAATAGACAAAACAGGGTTAAAAATTGTTAGAGATGTGCAAGAATGGTTTTGAAGCAACCAGAGCCGGTTTAAAAATGGTTAGAGAAGCGGAACACTGGGCTAGAAATGGCCAAAGATGCCTTAACAATGGATAGAGAAGTGCAAAAATGGGTTAGATACGGCCAAAATTGACCTCAAAAGTGTTAGAGGTGCGCAAAACTGGGTTGGAAAAGGAAAAATATGGCTTCAAACGGGCTGCAAGTAGGCAAAAATGGTTTAGAAATGCCCAAAATTTGCTTTATAAGGGTTAGAGATGAGCAAAAACAGGTTAGAAACTGGAAAACTGTCTTAAAAATGGTTACAGAAGTGGAAACTTGGGTTAGAAATGGGCAAATATGGCTTCGAAAGAGACAGAGAAGTGCAAAAGTGGGTTAGGTACGGCCAAAATTGACCTCAAAAGTGTTAGAGGTGCGCAAAACTGGGTTGGAAAAGGAAAAATATGGCTTCAAACGGGCTGCAAGTGGGCAAAAATGGTTTAGAAATGCCCAAAATTGGCTGAAAAGAGCTACAGGTGATCAAACCTGGGTTAGAAATGGACAAAACCGGCTTAAAAATGGTTAAAGAAGTGCAAAACTGGCTTAGAAATGCCCAAAGATAAATTGAAGCGGGTTCAAAATGGCTTAAAGAGTGTTAGAAATACCAAAAATAACCCCAGAAGTGTTAGAGTTGTGCAAACCTGGTTTGGAAAAGGAAAAATATGGCTTCAAACGGGTTGCTAGTGGGCAAAACTGGTTTCAAAATAGCCAAAATTGGCTTTATAAGGGTTAGAGATGAGCAAAACCAGGTTAGAAATAGACAAAACAGGGTTAAAAATTGTTAGAGATGTGCAAGAATGGTTTTGAAGCAACCAGAGCCGGTTTAAAAATGGTTAGAGAAGCGGAACACTGGGCTAGAAATGGCCAAAGATGCCTTAACAATGGATAGAGAAGTGCAAAAATGGGTTAGATACGGCCAAAATTGACCTCAAAAGTGTTAGAGGTGCGCAAAACTGGGTTGGAAAAGGAAAAATATCGCTTCAAACGGGCTGCAAGTAGGCAAAAATGGTTTAGAAATGCCCAAAATTTGCTTTATAAGGGTTAGAGATGAGCAAAAACAGGTTAGAAACTGGAAAACTGTCTTAAAAATGGTTACAGAAGTGGAAACTTGGGTTAGAAATGGGCAAATATGGCTTCGAAAGAGACAGAGAAGTGCAAAAGTGGGTTAGGTACGGCCAAAATTGACCTCAAAAGTGTTAGAGGTGCGCAAAACTGGGTTGGAAAAGGAAAAATATGGCTTCAAACGGGCTGCAAGTGGGCAAAAATGGTTTAGAAATGCCCAAAATTGGCTGAAAAGAGCTACAGGTGATCAAACCTGGGTTAGAAATGGACAAAACCGGCTTAAAAATGGTTAAAGAAGTGCAAAACTGGCTTAGAAATGCCCAAAGATAAATTGAAGCGGGTTCAAAATGGCTTAAAGAGTGTTAGAAATACCAAAAATAACCCCAGAAGTGTTAGAGTTGTGCAAACCTGGTTTGGAAAAGGAAAAATATGGCTTCAAACGGGTTGCTAGTGGGCAAAACTGGTTTCAAAATAGCCAAAATTGGCTTTATAAGGGTTAGAGATGAGCAAAACAGGTTAGAAATAGACAAAACAGGGTTAAAAATTGTTAGAGATGTGCAAGAATGGTTTTGAAGCAACCAGAGCCGGTTTAAAAATGGTTAGAGAAGCGGAACACTGGGCTAGAAATGGCCAAAGATGCCTTAACAATGGATAGAGAAGTGCAAAAATGGGTTAGATACGGCCAAAATTGACCTCAAAAGTGTTAGAGGTGCGCAAAACTGGGTTGGAAAAGGAAAAATATGGCTTCAAACGGGCTGCAAGTAGGCAAAAATGGTTTAGAAATGCCCAAAATTTGCTTTATAAGGGTTAGAGATGAGCAAAAACAGGTTAGAAACTGGAAAACTGTCTTAAAAATGGTTACAGAAGTGGAAACTTGGGTTAGAAATGGGCAAATATGGCTTCGAAAGAGACAGAGAAGTGCAAAAGTGGGTTAGGTACGGCCAAAATTGACCTCAAAAGTGTTAGAGGTGCGCAAAACTGGGTTGGAAAAGGAAAAATATGGCTTCAAACGGGCTGCAAGTGGGCAAAAATGGTTTAGAAATGCCCAAAATTGGCTGAAAAGAGCTACAGGTGATCAAACCTGGGTTAGAAATGGACAAAACCGGCTTAAAAATGGTTAAAGAAGTGCAAAACTGGCTTAGAAATGCCCAAAGATAATTGAAGCGGGTTCAAAATGGCTTAAAGAGTGTTAGAAATACCAAAAATAACCCCAGAAGTGTTAGAGTTGTGCAAACCTGGTTTGGAAAAGGAAAAATATGGCTTCAAACGGGTTGCTAGTGGGCAAAACTGGTTTCAAAATAGCCAAAATTGGCTTTATAAGGGTTAGAGATGAGCAAAACCAGGTTAGAAATAGACAAAACAGGGTTAAAAATTGTTAGAGATGTGCAAGAATGGTTTTGAAGCAACCAGAGCCGGTTTAAAAATGGTTAGAGAAGCGGAACACTGGGCTAGAAATGGCCAAAGATGCCTTAACAATGGATAGAGAAGTGCAAAAATGGGTTAGATACGGCCAAAATTGACCTCAAAAGTGTTAGAGGTGCGCAAAACTGGGTTGGAAAAGGAAAAATATGGCTTCAAACGGGCTGCAAGTAGGCAAAAATGGTTTAGAAATGCCCAAAATTTGCTTTATAAGGGTTAGAGATGAGCAAAAACAGGTTAGAAACTGGAAAACTGTCTTAAAAATGGTTACAGAAGTGGAAACTTGGGTTAGAAATGGGCAAATATGGCTTCGAAAGAGACAGAGAAGTGCAAAAGTGGGTTAGTTACGGCCAAAATTGACCTCAAAAGTGTTAGAGGTGCGCAAAACTGGGTTGGAAAAGGAAAAATATGGCTTCAAACGGGCTGCAAGTGGGCAAAAATGGTTTAGAAATGCCCAAAATTGGCTGAAAAGAGCTACAGGTGATCAAACCTGGGTTAGAAATGGACAAAACCGGCTTAAAAATGGTTAAAGAAGTGCAAAACTGGCTTAGAAATGCCCAAAGATAAATTGAAGCGGGTTCAAAATGGCTTAAAGAGTGTTAGAAATACCAAAAATAACCCCAGAAGTGTTAGAGTTGTGCAAACCTGGTTTGGAAAAGGAAAAATATGGCTTCAAACGGGTTGCTAGTGGGCAAAACTGGTTTCAAAATAGCCAAAATTGGCTTTATAAGGGTTAGAGATGAGCAAAACCAGGTTAGAAATAGACAAAACAGGGTTAAAAATTGTTAGAGATGTGCAAGAATGGTTTTGAAGCAACCAGAGCCGGTTTAAAAATGGTTAGAGAAGCGGAACACTGGGCTAGAAATGGCCAAAGATGCCTTAACAATGGATAGAGAAGTGCAAAAATGGGTTAGATACGGCCAAAATTGACCTCAAAAGTGTTAGAGGTGCGCAAAACTGGGTTGGAAAAGGAAAAATATGGCTTCAAACGGGCTGCAAGTAGGCAAAAATGGTTTAGAAATGCCCAAAATTTGCTTTATAAGGGTTAGAGATGAGCAAAAACAGGTTAGAAACTGGAAAACTGTCTTAAAAATGGTTACAGAAGTGGAAACTTGGGTTAGAAATGGGCAAATATGGCTTCGAAAGAGACAGAGAAGTGCAAAAGTGGGTTAGGTACGGCCAAAATTGACCTCAAAAGTGTTAGAGGTGCGCAAAACTGGGTTGGAAAAGGAAAAATATGGCTTCAAACGGGCTGCAAGTGGGCAAAAATGGTTTAGAAATGCCCAAAATTGGCTGAAAAGAGCTACAGGTGATCAAACCTGGGTTAGAAATGGACAAAACCGGCTTAAAAATGGTTAAAGAAGTGCAAAACTGGCTTAGAAATGCCCAAAGATAAATTGAAGCGGGTTCAAAATGGCTTAAAGAGTGTTAGAAATACCAAAAATAACCCCAGAAGTGTTAGAGTTGTGCAAACCTGGTTTGGAAAAGGAAAAATATGGCTTCAAACGGGTTGCTAGTGGGCAAAACTGGTTTCAAAATAGCCAAAATTGGCTTTATAAGGGTTAGAGATGAGCAAAACCAGGTTAGAAATAGACAAGACAGGGTTAAAAATTGTTAGAGATGTGCAAGAATGGTTTTGAAGCAACCAGAGCCGGTTTAAAAATGGTTAGAGAAGCGGAACACTGGGCTAGAAATGGCCAAAGATGCCTTAACAATGGATAGAGAAGTGCAAAAATGGGTTAGATACGGCCAAAATTGACCTCAAAAGTGTTAGAGGTGCGCAAAACTGGGTTGGAAAAGGAAAAATATGGCTTCAAACGGGCTGCAAGTAGGCAAAAATGGTTTAGAAATGCCCAAAATTTGCTTTATAAGGGTTAGAGATGAGCAAAAACAGGTTAGAAACTGGAAAACTGTCTTAAAAATGGTTACAGAAGTGGAAACTTGGGTTAGAAATGGGCAAATATGGCTTCGAAAGAGACAGAGAAGTGCAAAAGTGGGTTAGGTACGGCCAAAATTGACCTCAAAAGTGTTAGAGGTGCGCAAAACTGGGTTGGAAAAGGAAAAATATGGCTTCAAACGGGCTGCAAGTGGGCAAAAATGGTTTAGAAATGCCCAAAATTGGCTGAAAAGAGCTACAGGTGATCAAACCTGGGTTAGAAATGGACAAAACCGGCTTAAAAATGGTTAAAGAAGTGCAAAACTGGCTTAGAAATGCCCAAAGATAAATTGAAGCGGGTTCAAAATGGCTTAAAGAGTGTTAGAAATACCAAAAATAACCCCAGAAGTGTTAGAGTTGTGCAAACCTGGTTTGGAAAAGGAAAAATATGGCTTCAAACGGGTTGCTAGTGGGCAAAACTGGTTTCAAAATAGCCAAAATTGGCTTTATAAGGGTTAGAGATGAGCAAAAACAGGTTAGAAATAGACAAGACAGGGTTAAAAATTGTTAGAGATGTGCAAGAATGGTTTTGAAGCAACCAGAGCCGGTTTAAAAATGGTTAGAGAAGCGGAACACTGGGCTAGAAATGGCCAAAGATGCCTTAACAATGGATAGAGAAGTGCAAAAATGGGTTAGATACGGCCAAAATTGACCTCAAAAGTGTTAGAGGTGCGCAAAACTGGGTTGGAAAAGGAAAAATATGGCTTCAAACGGGCTGCAAGTAGGCAAAAATGGTTTAGAAATGCCCAAAATTTGCTTTATAAGGGTTAGAGATGAGCAAAAACAGGTTAGAAACTGGAAAACTGTCTTAAAAATGGTTACAGAAGTGGAAACTTGGGTTAGAAATGGGCAAATATGGCTTCGAAAGAGACAGAGAAGTGCAAAAGTGGGTTAGGTACGGCCAAAATTGACCTCAAAAGTGTTAGAGGTGCGCAAAACTGGGTTGGAAAAGGAAAAATATGGCTTCAAACGGGCTGCAAGTGGGCAAAAATGGTTTAGAAATGCCCAAAATTGGCTGAAAAGAGCTACAGGTGATCAAACCTGGGTTAGAAATGGACAAAACCGGCTTAAAAATGGTTAAAGAAGTGCAAAACTGGCTTAGAAATGCCCAAAGATAAATTGAAGCGGGTTCAAAATGGCTTAAAGAGTGTTAGAAATACCAAAAATAACCCCAGAAGTGTTAGAGTTGTGCAAACCTGGTTTGGAAAAGGAAAAATATGGCTTCAAACGGGTTGCTAGTGGGCAAAAACTGGTTTCAAAATAGCCAAAATTGGCTTTATAAGGGTTAGAGATGAGCAAAACCAGGTTAGAAATAGACAAGACAGGGTTAAAAATTGTTAGAGATGTGCAAGAATGGTTTTGAAGCAACCAGAGCCGGTTTAAAAATGGTTAGAGAAGCGGAACACTGGGCTAGAAATGGCCAAAGATGCCTTAACAATGGATAGAGAAGTGCAAAAATGGGTTAGATACGGCCAAAATTGACCTCAAAAGTGTTAGAGGTGCGCAAAACTGGGTTGGAAAAGGAAAAATATGGCTTCAAACGGGCTGCAAGTAGGCAAAAATGGTTTAGAAATGCCCAAAATTTGCTTTATAAGGGTTAGAGATGAGCAAAAACAGGTTAGAAACTGGAAAACTGTCTTAAAAATGGTTACAGAAGTGGAAACTTGGGTTAGAAATGGGCAAATATGGCTTCGAAAGAGACAGAGAAGTGCAAAAGTGGGTTAGGTACGGCCAAAATTGACCTCAAAAGTGTTAGAGGTGCGCAAAACTGGGTTGGAAAAGGAAAAATATGGCTTCAAACGGGCTGCAAGTGGGCAAAAATGGTTTAGAAATGCCCAAAATTGGCTGAAAAGAGCTACAGGTGATCAAACCTGGGTTAGAAATGGACAAAACCGGCTTAAAAATGGTTAAAGAAGTGCAAAACTGGCTTAGAAATGCCCAAAGATAAATTGAAGCGGGTTCAAAATGGCTTAAAGAGTGTTAGAAATACCAAAAATAACCCCAGAAGTGTTAGAGTTGTGCAAACCTGGTTTGGAAAAGGAAAAATATGGCTTCAAACGGGTTGCTAGTGGGCAAAACTGGTTTCAAAATAGCCAAAATTGGCTTTATAAGGGTTAGAGATGAGCAAAACCAGGTTAGAAATAGACAAGACAGGGTTAAAAATTGTTAGAGATGTGCAAGAATGGTTTTGAAGCAACCAGAGCCGGTTTAAAAATGGTTAGAGAAGCGGAACACTGGGCTAGAAATGGCCAAAGATGCCTTAACAATGGATAGAGAAGTGCAAAAATGGGTTAGATACGGCCAAAATTGACCTCAAAAGTGTTAGAGGTGCGCAAAACTGGGTTGGAAAAGGAAAAATATGGCTTCAAACGGGCTGCAAGTAGGCAAAAATGGTTTAGAAATGCCCAAAATTTGCTTTATAAGGGTTAGAGATGAGCAAAAACAGGTTAGAAACTGGAAAACTGTCTTAAAAATGGTTACAGAAGTGGAAACTTGGGTTAGAAATGGGCAAATATGGCTTCGAAAGAGACAGAGAAGTGCAAAAGTGGGTTAGGTACGGCCAAAATTGACCTCAAAAGTGTTAGAGGTGCGCAAAACTGGGTTGGAAAAGGAAAAATATGGCTTCAAACGGGCTGCAAGTGGGCAAAAATGGTTTAGAAATGCCCAAAATTGGCTGAAAAGAGCTACAGGTGATCAAACCTGGGTTAGAAATGGACAAAACCGGCTTAAAAATGGTTAAAGAAGTGCAAAACTGGCTTAGAAATGCCCAAAGATAAATTGAAGCGGGTTCAAAATGGCTTAAAGAGTGTTAGAAATACCAAAAATAACCCCAGAAGTGTTAGAGTTGTGCAAACCTGGTTTGGAAAAGGAAAAATATGGCTTCAAACGGGTTGCTAGTGGGCAAAACTGGTTTCAAAATAGCCAAAATTGGCTTTATAAGGGTTAGAGATGAGCAAAACCAGGTTAGAAATAGACAAAACAGGGTTAAAAATTGTTAGAGATGTGCAAGAATGGTTTTGAAGCAACCAGAGCCGGTTTAAAAATGGTTAGAGAAGCGGAACACTGGGCTAGAAATGGCCAAAGATGCCTTAACAATGGATAGAGAAGTGCAAAAATGGGTTAGATACGGCCAAAATTGACCTCAAAAGTGTTAGAGGTGCGCAAAACTGGGTTGGAAAAGGAAAAATATGGCTTCAAACGGGCTGCAAGTAGGCAAAAATGGTTTAGAAATGCCCAAAATTTGCTTTATAAGGGTTAGAGATGAGCAAAAACAGGTTAGAAACTGGAAAACTGTCTTAAAAATGGTTACAGAAGTGGAAACTTGGGTTAGAAATGGGCAAATATGGCTTCGAAAGAGACAGAGAAGTGCAAAAGTGGGTTAGGTACGGCCAAAATTGACCTCAAAAGTGTTAGAGGTGCGCAAAACTGGGTTGGAAAAGGAAAAATATGGCTTCAAACGGGCTGCAAGTGGGCAAAAATGGTTTAGAAATGCCCAAAATTGGCTGAAAAGAGCTACAGGTGATCAAACCTGGGTTAGAAATGGACAAAACCGGCTTAAAAATGGTTAAAGAAGTGCAAAACTGGCTTAGAAATGCCCAAAGATAAATTGAAGCGGGTTCAAAATGGCTTAAAGAGTGTTAGAAATACCAAAAATAACCCCAGAAGTGTTAGAGTTGTGCAAACCTGGTTTGGAAAAGGAAAAATATGGCTTCAAACGGGTTGCTAGTGGGCAAAACTGGTTTCAAAATAGCCAAAATTGGCTTTATAAGGGTTAGAGATGAGCAAAAACAGGTTAGAAATAGACAAAACAGGGTTAAAAATTGTTAGAGATGTGCAAGAATGGTTTTGAAGCAACCAGAGCCGGTTTAAAAATGGTTAGAGAAGCGGAACACTGGGCTAGAAATGGCCAAAGATGCCTTAACAATGGATAGAGAAGTGCAAAAATGGGTTAGATACGGCCAAAATTGACCTCAAAAGTGTTAGAGGTGCGCAAAACTGGGTTGGAAAAGGAAAAATATGGCTTCAAACGGGCTGCAAGTAGGCAAAAATGGTTTAGAAATGCCCAAAATTTGCTTTATAAGGGTTAGAGATGAGCAAAAACAGGTTAGAAACTGGAAAACTGTCTTAAAAATGGTTACAGAAGTGGAAACTTGGGTTAGAAATGGGCAAATATGGCTTCGAAAGAGACAGAGAAGTGCAAAAGTGGGTTAGGTACGGCCAAAATTGACCTCAAAAGTGTTAGAGGTGCGCAAAACTGGGTTGGAAAAGGAAAAATATGGCTTCAAACGGGCTGCAAGTGGGCAAAAATGGTTTAGAAATGCCCAAAATTGGCTGAAAAGAGCTACAGGTGATCAAACCTGGGTTAGAAATGGACAAAACCGGCTTAAAAATGGTTAAAGAAGTGCAAAACTGGCTTAGAAATGCCCAAAGATAAATTGAAGCGGGTTCAAAATGGCTTAAAGAGTGTTAGAAATACCAAAAATAACCCCAGAAGTGTTAGAGTTGTGCAAACCTGGTTTGGAAAAGGAAAAATATGGCTTCAAACGGGTTGCTAGTGGGCAAAACTGGTTTCAAAATAGCCAAAATTGGCTTTATAAGGGTTAGAGATGAGCAAAACCAGGTTAGAAATAGACAAGACAGGGTTAAAAATTGTTAGAGATGTGCAAGAATGGTTTTGAAGCAACCAGAGCCGGTTTAAAAATGGTTAGAGAAGCGGAACACTGGGCTAGAAATGGCCAAAGATGCCTTAACAATGGATAGAGAAGTGCAAAAATGGGTTAGATACGGCCAAAATTGACCTCAAAAGTGTTAGAGGTGCGCAAAACTGGGTTGGAAAAGGAAAAATATGGCTTCAAACGGGCTGCAAGTAGGCAAAAATGGTTTAGAAATGCCCAAAATTTGCTTTATAAGGGTTAGAGATGAGCAAAAACAGGTTAGAAACTGGAAAACTGTCTTAAAAATGGTTACAGAAGTGGAAACTTGGGTTAGAAATGGGCAAATATGGCTTCGAAAGAGACAGAGAAGTGCAAAAGTGGGTTAGGTACGGCCAAAATTGACCTCAAAAGTGTTAGAGGTGCGCAAAACTGGGTTGGAAAAGGAAAAATATGGCTTCAAACGGGCTGCAAGTGGGCAAAAATGGTTTAGAAATGCCCAAAATTGGCTGAAAAGAGCTACAGGTGATCAAACCTGGGTTAGAAATGGACAAAACCGGCTTAAAAATGGTTAAAGAAGTGCAAAACTGGCTTAGAAATGCCCAAAGATAAATTGAAGCGGGTTCAAAATGGCTTAAAGAGTGTTAGAAATACCAAAAATAACCCCAGAAGTGTTAGAGTTGTGCAAACCTGGTTTGGAAAAGGAAAAATATGGCTTCAAACGGGTTGCTAGTGGGCAAAACTGGTTTCAAAATAGCCAAAATTGGCTTTATAAGGGTTAGAGATGAGCAAAACCAGGTTAGAAATAGACAAAACAGGGTTAAAAATTGTTAGAGATGTGCAAGAATGGTTTTGAAGCAACCAGAGCCGGTTTAAAAATGGTTAGAGAAGCGGAACACTGGGCTAGAAATGGCCAAAGATGCCTTAACAATGGATAGAGAAGTGCAAAAATGGGTTAGATACGGCCAAAATTGACCTCAAAAGTGTTAGAGGTGCGCAAAACTGGGTTGGAAAAGGAAAAATATGGCTTCAAACGGGCTGCAAGTAGGCAAAAATGGTTTAGAAATGCCCAAAATTTGCTTTATAAGGGTTAGAGATGAGCAAAAACAGGTTAGAAACTGGAAAACTGTCTTAAAAATGGTTACAGAAGTGGAAACTTGGGTTAGAAATGGGCAAATATGGCTTCGAAAGAGACAGAGAAGTGCAAAAGTGGGTTAGGTACGGCCAAAATTGACCTCAAAAGTGTTAGAGGTGCGCAAAACTGGGTTGGAAAAGGAAAAATATGGCTTCAAACGGGCTGCAAGTGGGCAAAAATGGTTTAGAAATGCCCAAAATTGGCTGAAAAGAGCTACAGGTGATCAAACCTGGGTTAGAAATGGACAAAACCGGCTTAAAAATGGTTAAAGAAGTGCAAAACTGGCTTAGAAATGCCCAAAGATAAATTGAAGCGGGTTCAAAATGGCTTAAAGAGTGTTAGAAATACCAAAAATAACCCCAGAAGTGTTAGAGTTGTGCAAACCTGGTTTGGAAAAGGAAAAATATGGCTTCAAACGGGTTGCTAGTGGGCAAAACTGGTTTCAAAATAGCCAAAATTGGCTTTATAAGGGTTAGAGATGAGCAAAACCAGGTTAGAAATAGACAAAACAGGGTTAAAAATTGTTAGAGATGTGCAAGAATGGTTTTGAAGCAACCAGAGCCGGTTTAAAAATGGTTAGAGAAGCGGAACACTGGGCTAGAAATGGCCAAAGATGCCTTAACAATGGATAGAGAAGTGCAAAAATGGGTTAGATACGGCCAAAATTGACCTCAAAAGTGTTAGAGGTGCGCAAAACTGGGTTGGAAAAGGAAAAATATGGCTTCAAACGGGCTGCAAGTAGGCAAAAATGGTTTAGAAATGCCCAAAATTTGCTTTATAAGGGTTAGAGATGAGCAAAAACAGGTTAGAAACTGGAAAACTGTCTTAAAAATGGTTACAGAAGTGGAAACTTGGGTTAGAAATGGGCAAATATGGCTTCGAAAGAGACAGAGAAGTGCAAAAGTGGGTTAGGTACGGCCAAAATTGACCTCAAAAGTGTTAGAGGTGCGCAAAACTGGGTTGGAAAAGGAAAAATATGGCTTCAAACGGGCTGCAAGTGGGCAAAAATGGTTTAGAAATGCCCAAAATTGGCTGAAAAGAGCTACAGGTGATCAAACCTGGGTTAGAAATGGACAAAACCGGCTTAAAAATGGTTAAAGAAGTGCAAAACTGGCTTAGAAATGCCCAAAGATAAATTGAAGCGGGTTCAAAATGGCTTAAAGAGTGTTAGAAATACCAAAAATAACCCCAGAAGTGTTAGAGTTGTGCAAACCTGGTTTGGAAAAGGAAAAATATGGCTTCAAACGGGTTGCTAGTGGGCAAAACTGGTTTCAAAATAGCCAAAATTGGCTTTATAAGGGTTAGAGATGAGCAAAACCAGGTTAGAAATAGACAAGACAGGGTTAAAAATTGTTAGAGATGTGCAAGAATGGTTTTGAAGCAACCAGAGCCGGTTTAAAAATGGTTAGAGAAGCGGAACACTGGGCTAGAAATGGCCAAAGATGCCTTAACAATGGATAGAGAAGTGCAAAAATGGGTTAGATACGGCCAAAATTGACCTCAAAAGTGTTAGAGGTGCGCAAAACTGGGTTGGAAAAGGAAAAATATGGCTTCAAACGGGCTGCAAGTAGGCAAAAATGGTTTAGAAATGCCCAAAATTTGCTTTATAAGGGTTAGAGATGAGCAAAAACAGGTTAGAAACTGGAAAACTGTCTTAAAAATGGTTACAGAAGTGGAAACTTGGGTTAGAAATGGGCAAATATGGCTTCGAAAGAGACAGAGAAGTGCAAAAGTGGGTTAGGTACGGCCAAAATTGACCTCAAAAGTGTTAGAGGTGCGCAAAACTGGGTTGGAAAAGGAAAAATATGGCTTCAAACGGGCTGCAAGTGGGCAAAAATGGTTTAGAAATGCCCAAAATTGGCTGAAAAGAGCTACAGGTGATCAAACCTGGGTTAGAAATGGACAAAACCGGCTTAAAAATGGTTAAAGAAGTGCAAAACTGGCTTAGAAATGCCCAAAGATAAATTGAAGCGGGTTCAAAATGGCTTAAAGAGTGTTAGAAATACCAAAAATAACCCCAGAAGTGTTAGAGTTGTGCAAACCTGGTTTGGAAAAGGAAAAATATGGCTTCAAACGGGTTGCTAGTGGGCAAAACTGGTTTCAAAATAGCCAAAATTGGCTTTATAAGGGTTAGAGATGAGCAAAACCAGGTTAGAAATAGACAAGACAGGGTTAAAAATTGTTAGAGATGTGCAAGAATGGTTTTGAAGCAACCAGAGCCGGTTTAAAAATGGTTAGAGAAGCGGAACACTGGGCTAGAAATGGCCAAAGATGCCTTAACAATGGATAGAGAAGTGCAAAAATGGGTTAGATACGGCCAAA
Source organism: Melopsittacus undulatus (assembly GCF_012275295.1). Lineage (NCBI taxonomy): Eukaryota > Metazoa > Chordata > Aves > Psittaciformes > Psittaculidae > Melopsittacus > Melopsittacus undulatus. The sequence continues at coordinate 41,887 of NW_022994316.1, read as the reverse complement.
ATTGACCTCAAAAGTGTTAGAGGTGCGCAAAACTGGGTTGGAAAAGGAAAAATATGGCTTCAAACGGGCTGCAAGTAGGCAAAAATGGTTTAGAAATGCCCAAAATTTGCTTTATAAGGGTTAGAGATGAGCAAAAACAGGTTAGAAACTGGAAAACTGTCTTAAAAATGGTTACAGAAGTGGAAACTTGGGTTAGAAATGGGCAAATATGGCTTCGAAAGAGACAGAGAAGTGCAAAAGTGGGTTAGGTACGGCCAAAATTGACCTCAAAAGTGTTAGAGGTGCGCAAAACTGGGTTGGAAAAGGAAAAATATGGCTTCAAACGGGCTGCAAGTGGGCAAAAATGGTTTAGAAATGCCCAAAATTGGCTGAAAAGAGCTACAGGTGATCAAACCTGGGTTAGAAATGGACAAAACCGGCTTAAAAATGGTTAAAGAAGTGCAAAACTGGCTTAGAAATGCCCAAAGATAAATTGAAGCGGGTTCAAAATGGCTTAAAGAGTGTTAGAAATACCAAAAATAACCCCAGAAGTGTTAGAGTTGTGCAAACCTGGTTTGGAAAAGGAAAAATATGGCTTCAAACGGGTTGCTAGTGGGCAAAACTGGTTTCAAAATAGCCAAAATTGGCTTTATAAGGGTTAGAGATGAGCAAAACCAGGTTAGAAATAGACAAGACAGGGTTAAAAATTGTTAGAGATGTGCAAGAATGGTTTTGAAGCAACCAGAGCCGGTTTAAAAATGGTTAGAGAAGCGGAACACTGGGCTAGAAATGGCCAAAGATGCCTTAACAATGGATAGAGAAGTGCAAAAATGGGTTAGATACGGCCAAAATTGACCTCAAAAGTGTTAGAGGTGCGCAAAACTGGGTTGGAAAAGGAAAAATATGGCTTCAAACGGGCTGCAAGTAGGCAAAAATGGTTTAGAAATGCCCAAAATTTGCTTTATAAGGGTTAGAGATGAGCAAAAACAGGTTAGAAACTGGAAAACTGTCTTAAAAATGGTTACAGAAGTGGAAACTTGGGTTAGAAATGGGCAAATATGGCTTCGAAAGAGACAGAGAAGTGCAAAAGTGGGTTAGGTACGGCCAAAATTGACCTCAAAAGTGTTAGAGGTGCGCAAAACTGGGTTGGAAAAGGAAAAATATGGCTTCAAACGGGCTGCAAGTGGGCAAAAATGGTTTAGAAATGCCCAAAATTGGCTGAAAAGAGCTACAGGTGATCAAACCTGGGTTAGAAATGGACAAAACCGGCTTAAAAATGGTTAAAGAAGTGCAAAACTGGCTTAGAAATGCCCAAAGATAAATTGAAGCGGGTTCAAAATGGCTTAAAGAGTGTTAGAAATACCAAAAATAACCCCAGAAGTGTTAGAGTTGTGCAAACCTGGTTTGGAAAAGGAAAAATATGGCTTCAAACGGGTTGCTAGTGGGCAAAACTGGTTTCAAAATAGCCAAAATTGGCTTTATAAGGGTTAGAGATGAGCAAAACCAGGTTAGAAATAGACAAGACAGGGTTAAAAATTGTTAGAGATGTGCAAGAATGGTTTTGAAGCAACCAGAGCCGGTTTAAAAATGGTTAGAGAAGCGGAACACTGGGCTAGAAATGGCCAAAGATGCCTTAACAATGGATAGAGAAGTGCAAAAATGGGTTAGATACGGCCAAAATTGACCTCAAAAGTGTTAGAGGTGCGCAAAACTGGGTTGGAAAAGGAAAAATATGGCTTCAAACGGGCTGCAAGTAGGCAAAAATGGTTTAGAAATGCCCAAAATTTGCTTTATAAGGGTTAGAGATGAGCAAAAACAGGTTAGAAACTGGAAAACTGTCTTAAAAATGGTTACAGAAGTGGAAACTTGGGTTAGAAATGGGCAAATATGGCTTCGAAAGAGACAGAGAAGTGCAAAAGTGGGTTAGGTACGGCCAAAATTGACCTCAAAAGTGTTAGAGGTGCGCAAAACTGGGTTGGAAAAGGAAAAATATGGCTTCAAACGGGCTGCAAGTGGGCAAAAATGGTTTAGAAATGCCCAAAATTGGCTGAAAAGAGCTACAGGTGATCAAACCTGGGTTAGAAATGGACAAAACCGGCTTAAAAATGGTTAAAGAAGTGCAAAACTGGCTTAGAAATGCCCAAAGATAAATTGAAGCGGGTTCAAAATGGCTTAAAGAGTGTTAGAAATACCAAAAATAACCCCAGAAGTGTTAGAGTTGTGCAAACCTGGTTTGGAAAAGGAAAAATATGGCTTCAAACGGGTTGCTAGTGGGCAAAACTGGTTTCAAAATAGCCAAAATTGGCTTTATAAGGGTTAGAGATGAGCAAAACCAGGTTAGAAATAGACAAGACAGGGTTAAAAATTGTTAGAGATGTGCAAGAATGGTTTTGAAGCAACCAGAGCCGGTTTAAAAATGGTTAGAGAAGCGGAACACTGGGCTAGAAATGGCCAAAGATGCCTTAACAATGGATAGAGAAGTGCAAAAATGGGTTAGATACGGCCAAAATTGACCTCAAAAGTGTTAGAGGTGCGCAAAACTGGGTTGGAAAAGGAAAAATATGGCTTCAAACGGGCTGCAAGTAGGCAAAAATGGTTTAGAAATGCCCAAAATTTGCTTTATAAGGGTTAGAGATGAGCAAAAACAGGTTAGAAACTGGAAAACTGTCTTAAAAATGGTTACAGAAGTGGAAACTTGGGTTAGAAATGGGCAAATATGGCTTCGAAAGAGACAGAGAAGTGCAAAAGTGGGTTAGGTACGGCCAAAATTGACCTCAAAAGTGTTAGAGGTGCGCAAAACTGGGTTGGAAAAGGAAAAATATGGCTTCAAACGGGCTGCAAGTGGGCAAAAATGGTTTAGAAATGCCCAAAATTGGCTGAAAAGAGCTACAGGTGATCAAACCTGGGTTAGAAATGGACAAAACCGGCTTAAAAATGGTTAAAGAAGTGCAAAACTGGCTTAGAAATGCCCAAAGATAAATTGAAGCGGGTTCAAAATGGCTTAAAGAGTGTTAGAAATACCAAAAATAACCCCAGAAGTGTTAGAGTTGTGCAAACCTGGTTTGGAAAAGGAAAAATATGGCTTCAAACGGGTTGCTAGTGGGCAAAACTGGTTTCAAAATAGCCAAAATTGGCTTTATAAGGGTTAGAGATGAGCAAAACCAGGTTAGAAATAGACAAGACAGGGTTAAAAATTGTTAGAGATGTGCAAGAATGGTTTTGAAGCAACCAGAGCCGGTTTAAAAATGGTTAGAGAAGCGGAACACTGGGCTAGAAATGGCCAAAGATGCCTTAACAATGGATAGAGAAGTGCAAAAATGGGTTAGATACGGCCAAAATTGACCTCAAAAGTGTTAGAGGTGCGCAAAACTGGGTTGGAAAAGGAAAAATATGGCTTCAAACGGGCTGCAAGTAGGCAAAAATGGTTTAGAAATGCCCAAAATTTGCTTTATAAGGGTTAGAGATGAGCAAAAACAGGTTAGAAACTGGAAAACTGTCTTAAAAATGGTTACAGAAGTGGAAACTTGGGTTAGAAATGGGCAAATATGGCTTCGAAAGAGACAGAGAAGTGCAAAAGTGGGTTAGGTACGGCCAAAATTGACCTCAAAAGTGTTAGAGGTGCGCAAAACTGGGTTGGAAAAGGAAAAATATGGCTTCAAACGGGCTGCAAGTGGGCAAAAATGGTTTAGAAATGCCCAAAATTGGCTGAAAAGAGCTACAGGTGATCAAACCTGGGTTAGAAATGGACAAAACCGGCTTAAAAATGGTTAAAGAAGTGCAAAACTGGCTTAGAAATGCCCAAAGATAAATTGAAGCGGGTTCAAAATGGCTTAAAGAGTGTTAGAAATACCAAAAATAACCCCAGAAGTGTTAGAGTTGTGCAAACCTGGTTTGGAAAAGGAAAAATATGGCTTCAAACGGGTTGCTAGTGGGCAAAACTGGTTTCAAAATAGCCAAAATTGGCTTTATAAGGGTTAGAGATGAGCAAAACCAGGTTAGAAATAGACAAGACAGGGTTAAAAATTGTTAGAGATGTGCAAGAATGGTTTTGAAGCAACCAGAGCCGGTTTAAAAATGGTTAGAGAAGCGGAACACTGGGCTAGAAATGGCCAAAGATGCCTTAACAATGGATAGAGAAGTGCAAAAATGGGTTAGATACGGCCAAAATTGACCTCAAAAGTGTTAGAGGTGCGCAAAACTGGGTTGGAAAAGGAAAAATATGGCTTCAAACGGGCTGCAAGTGGGCAAAAATGGTTTAGAAATGCCCAAAATTTGCTTTATAAGGGTTAGAGATGAGCAAAAACAGGTTAGAAACTGGAAAACTGTCTTAAAAATGGTTACAGAAGTGGAAACTTGGGTTAGAAATGGGCAAATATGGCTTCGAAAGAGACAGAGAAGTGCAAAAGTGGGTTAGGTACGGCCAAAATTGACCTCAAAAGTGTTAGAGGTGCGCAAAACTGGGTTGGAAAAGGAAAAATATGGCTTCAAACGGGCTGCAAGTGGGCAAAAATGGTTTAGAAATGCCCAAAATTGGCTGAAAAGAGCTACAGGTGATCAAACCTGGGTTAGAAATGGACAAAACCGGCTTAAAAATGGTTAAAGAAGTGCAAAACTGGCTTAGAAATGCCCAAAGATAAATTGAAGCGGGTTCAAAATGGCTTAAAGAGTGTTAGAAATACCAAAAATAACCCCAGAAGTGTTAGAGTTGTGCAAACCTGGTTTGGAAAAGGAAAAATATGGCTTCAAACGGGTTGCTAGTGGGCAAAACTGGTTTCAAAATAGCCAAAATTGGCTTTATAAGGGTTAGAGATGAGCAAAACCAGGTTAGAAATAGACAAGACAGGGTTAAAAATTGTTAGAGATGTGCAAGAATGGTTTTGAAGCAACCAGAGCCGGTTTAAAAATGGTTAGAGAAGCGGAACACTGGGCTAGAAATGGCCAAAGATGCCTTAACAATGGATAGAGAAGTGCAAAAATGGGTTAGATACGGCCAAAATTGACCTCAAAAGTGTTAGAGGTGCGCAAAACTGGGTTGGAAAAGGAAAAATATGGCTTCAAACGGGCTGCAAGTAGGCAAAAATGGTTTAGAAATGCCCAAAATTTGCTTTATAAGGGTTAGAGATGAGCAAAAACAGGTTAGAAACTGGAAAACTGTCTTAAAAATGGTTACAGAAGTGGAAACTTGGGTTAGAAATGGGCAAATATGGCTTCGAAAGAGACAGAGAAGTGCAAAAGTGGGTTAGGTACGGCCAAAATTGACCTCAAAAGTGTTAGAGGTGCGCAAAACTGGGTTGGAAAAGGAAAAATATGGCTTCAAACGGGCTGCAAGTGGGCAAAAATGGTTTAGAAATGCCCAAAATTGGCTGAAAAGAGCTACAGGTGATCAAACCTGGGTTAGAAATGGACAAAACCGGCTTAAAAATGGTTAAAGAAGTGCAAAACTGGCTTAGAAATGCCCAAAGATAAATTGAAGCGGGTTCAAAATGGCTTAAAGAGTGTTAGAAATACCAAAAATAACCCCAGAAGTGTTAGAGTTGTGCAAACCTGGTTTGGAAAAGGAAAAATATGGCTTCAAACGGGTTGCTAGTGGGCAAAACTGGTTTCAAAATAGCCAAAATTGGCTTTATAAGGGTTAGAGATGAGCAAAACCAGGTTAGAAATAGACAAGACAGGGTTAAAAATTGTTAGAGATGTGCAAGAATGGTTTTGAAGCAACCAGAGCCGGTTTAAAAATGGTTAGAGAAGCGGAACACTGGGCTAGAAATGGCCAAAGATGCCTTAACAATGGATAGAGAAGTGCAAAAATGGGTTAGATACGGCCAAAATTGACCTCAAAAGTGTTAGAGGTGCGCAAAACTGGGTTGGAAAAGGAAAAATATGGCTTCAAACGGGCTGCAAGTAGGCAAAAATGGTTTAGAAATGCCCAAAATTTGCTTTATAAGGGTTAGAGATGAGCAAAAACAGGTTAGAAACTGGAAAACTGTCTTAAAAATGGTTACAGAAGTGGAAACTTGGGTTAGAAATGGGCAAATATGGCTTCGAAAGAGACAGAGAAGTGCAAAAGTGGGTTAGGTACGGCCAAAATTGACCTCAAAAGTGTTAGAGGTGCGCAAAACTGGGTTGGAAAAGGAAAAATATGGCTTCAAACGGGCTGCAAGTGGGCAAAAATGGTTTAGAAATGCCCAAAATTGGCTGAAAAGAGCTACAGGTGATCAAACCTGGGTTAGAAATGGACAAAACCGGCTTAAAAATGGTTAAAGAAGTGCAAAACTGGCTTAGAAATGCCCAAAGATAAATTGAAGCGGGTTCAAAATGGCTTAAAGAGTGTTAGAAATACCAAAAATAACCCCAGAAGTGTTAGAGTTGTGCAAACCTGGTTTGGAAAAGGAAAAATATGGCTTCAAACGGGTTGCTAGTGGGCAAAACTGGTTTCAAAATAGCCAAAATTGGCTTTATAAGGGTTAGAGATGAGCAAAAACAGGTTAGAAATAGACAAGACAGGGTTAAAAATTGTTAGAGATGTGCAAGAATGGTTTTGAAGCAACCAGAGCCGGTTTAAAAATGGTTAGAGAAGCGGAACACTGGGCTAGAAATGGCCAAAGATGCCTTAACAATGGATAGAGAAGTGCAAAAATGGGTTAGATACGGCCAAAATTGACCTCAAAAGTGTTAGAGGTGCGCAAAACTGGGTTGGAAAAGGAAAAATATGGCTTCAAACGGGCTGCAAGTAGGCAAAAATGGTTTAGAAATGCCCAAAATTTGCTTTATAAGGGTTAGAGATGAGCAAAAACAGGTTAGAAACTGGAAAACTGTCTTAAAAATGGTTACAGAAGTGGAAACTTGGGTTAGAAATGGGCAAATATGGCTTCGAAAGAGACAGAGAAGTGCAAAAGTGGGTTAGGTACGGCCAAAATTGACCTCAAAAGTGTTAGAGGTGCGCAAAACTGGGTTGGAAAAGGAAAAATATGGCTTCAAACGGGCTGCAAGTGGGCAAAAATGGTTTAGAAATGCCCAAAATTGGCTGAAAAGAGCTACAGGTGATCAAACCTGGGTTAGAAATGGACAAAACCGGCTTAAAAATGGTTAAAGAAGTGCAAAACTGGCTTAGAAATGCCCAAAGATAAATTGAAGCGGGTTCAAAATGGCTTAAAGAGTGTTAGAAATACCAAAAATAACCCCAGAAGTGTTAGAGTTGTGCAAACCTGGTTTGGAAAAGGAAAAATATGGCTTCAAACGGGTTGCTAGTGGGCAAAACTGGTTTCAAAATAGCCAAAATTGGCTTTATAAGGGTTAGAGATGAGCAAAACCAGGTTAGAAATAGACAAGACAGGGTTAAAAATTGTTAGAGATGTGCAAGAATGGTTTTGAAGCAACCAGAGCCGGTTTAAAAATGGTTAGAGAAGCGGAACACTGGGCTAGAAATGGCCAAAGATGCCTTAACAATGGATAGAGAAGTGCAAAAATGGGTTAGATACGGCCAAAATTGACCTCAAAAGTGTTAGAGGTGCGCAAAACTGGGTTGGAAAAGGAAAAATATGGCTTCAAACGGGCTGCAAGTAGGCAAAAATGGTTTAGAAATGCCCAAAATTTGCTTTATAAGGGTTAGAGATGAGCAAAAACAGGTTAGAAACTGGAAAACTGTCTTAAAAATGGTTACAGAAGTGGAAACTTGGGTTAGAAATGGGCAAATATGGCTTCGAAAGAGACAGAGAAGTGCAAAAGTGGGTTAGGTACGGCCAAAATTGACCTCAAAAGTGTTAGAGGTGCGCAAAACTGGGTTGGAAAAGGAAAAATATGGCTTCAAACGGGCTGCAAGTGGGCAAAAATGGTTTAGAAATGCCCAAAATTGGCTGAAAAGAGCTACAGGTGATCAAACCTGGGTTAGAAATGGACAAAACCGGCTTAAAAATGGTTAAAGAAGTGCAAAACTGGCTTAGAAATGCCCAAAGATAAATTGAAGCGGGTTCAAAATGGCTTAAAGAGTGTTAGAAATACCAAAAATAACCCCAGAAGTGTTAGAGTTGTGCAAACCTGGTTTGGAAAAGGAAAAATATGGCTTCAAACGGGTTGCTAGTGGGCAAAACTGGTTTCAAAATAGCCAAAATTGGCTTTATAAGGGTTAGAGATGAGCAAAACCAGGTTAGAAATAGACAAAACAGGGTTAAAAATTGTTAGAGATGTGCAAGAATGGTTTTGAAGCAACCAGAGCCGGTTTAAAAATGGTTAGAGAAGCGGAACACTGGGCTAGAAATGGCCAAAGATGCCTTAACAATGGATAGAGAAGTGCAAAAATGGGTTAGATACGGCCAAAATTGACCTCAAAAGTGTTAGAGGTGCGCAAAACTGGGTTGGAAAAGGAAAAATATGGCTTCAAACGGGCTGCAAGTAGGCAAAAATGGTTTAGAAATGCCCAAAATTTGCTTTATAAGGGTTAGAGATGAGCAAAAACAGGTTAGAAACTGGAAAACTGTCTTAAAAATGGTTACAGAAGTGGAAACTTGGGTTAGAAATGGGCAAATATGGCTTCGAAAGAGACAGAGAAGTGCAAAAGTGGGTTAGGTACGGCCAAAATTGACCTCAAAAGTGTTAGAGGTGCGCAAAACTGGGTTGGAAAAGGAAAAATATGGCTTCAAACGGGCTGCAAGTGGGCAAAAATGGTTTAGAAATGCCCAAAATTGGCTGAAAAGAGCTACAGGTGATCAAACCTGGGTTAGAAATGGACAAAACCGGCTTAAAAATGGTTAAAGAAGTGCAAAACTGGCTTAGAAATGCCCAAAGATAAATTGAAGCGGGTTCAAAATGGCTTAAAGAGTGTTAGAAATACCAAAAATAACCCCAGAAGTGTTAGAGTTGTGCAAACCTGGTTTGGAAAAGGAAAAATATGGCTTCAAACGGGTTGCTAGTGGGCAAAACTGGTTTCAAAATAGCCAAAATTGGCTTTATAAGGGTTAGAGATGAGCAAAACCAGGTTAGAAATAGACAAGACAGGGTTAAAAATTGTTAGAGATGTGCAAGAATGGTTTTGAAGCAACCAGAGCCGGTTTAAAAATGGTTAGAGAAGCGGAACACTGGGCTAGAAATGGCCAAAGATGCCTTAACAATGGATAGAGAAGTGCAAAAATGGGTTAGATACGGCCAAAATTGACCTCAAAAGTGTTAGAGGTGCGCAAAACTGGGTTGGAAAAGGAAAAATATGGCTTCAAACGGGCTGCAAGTAGGCAAAAATGGTTTAGAAATGCCCAAAATTTGCTTTATAAGGGTTAGAGATGAGCAAAAACAGGTTAGAAACTGGAAAACTGTCTTAAAAATGGTTACAGAAGTGGAAACTTGGGTTAGAAATGGGCAAATATGGCTTCGAAAGAGACAGAGAAGTGCAAAAGTGGGTTAGGTACGGCCAAAATTGACCTCAAAAGTGTTAGAGGTGCGCAAAACTGGGTTGGAAAAGGAAAAATATGGCTTCAAACGGGCTGCAAGTGGGCAAAAATGGTTTAGAAATGCCCAAAATTGGCTGAAAAGAGCTACAGGTGATCAAACCTGGGTTAGAAATGGACAAAACCGGCTTAAAAATGGTTAAAGAAGTGCAAAACTGGCTTAGAAATGCCCAAAGATAAATTGAAGCGGGTTCAAAATGGCTTAAAGAGTGTTAGAAATACCAAAAATAACCCCAGAAGTGTTAGAGTTGTGCAAACCTGGTTTGGAAAAGGAAAAATATGGCTTCAAACGGGTTGCTAGTGGGCAAAACTGGTTTCAAAATAGCCAAAATTGGCTTTATAAGGGTTAGAGATGAGCAAAACCAGGTTAGAAATAGACAAGACAGGGTTAAAAATTGTTAGAGATGTGCAAGAATGGTTTTGAAGCAACCAGAGCCGGTTTAAAAATGGTTAGAGAAGCGGAACACTGGGCTAGAAATGGCCAAAGATGCCTTAACAATGGATAGAGAAGTGCAAAAATGGGTTAGATACGGCCAAAATTGACCTCAAAAGTGTTAGAGGTGCGCAAAACTGGGTTGGAAAAGGAAAAATATGGCTTCAAACGGGCTGCAAGTAGGCAAAAATGGTTTAGAAATGCCCAAAATTTGCTTTATAAGGGTTAGAGATGAGCAAAAACAGGTTAGAAACTGGAAAACTGTCTTAAAAATGGTTACAGAAGTGGAAACTTGGGTTAGAAATGGGCAAATATGGCTTCGAAAGAGACAGAGAAGTGCAAAAGTGGGTTAGGTACGGCCAAAATTGACCTCAAAAGTGTTAGAGGTGCGCAAAACTGGGTTGGAAAAGGAAAAATATGGCTTCAAACGGGCTGCAAGTGGGCAAAAATGGTTTAGAAATGCCCAAAATTGGCTGAAAAGAGCTACAGGTGATCAAACCTGGGTTAGAAATGGACAAAACCGGCTTAAAAATGGTTAAAGAAGTGCAAAACTGGCTTAGAAATGCCCAAAGATAAATTGAAGCGGGTTCAAAATGGCTTAAAGAGTGTTAGAAATACCAAAAATAACCCCAGAAGTGTTAGAGTTGTGCAAACCTGGTTTGGAAAAGGAAAAATATGGCTTCAAACGGGTTGCTAGTGGGCAAAACTGGTTTCAAAATAGCCAAAATTGGCTTTATAAGGGTTAGAGATGAGCAAAACCAGGTTAGAAATAGACAAGACAGGGTTAAAAATTGTTAGAGATGTGCAAGAATGGTTTTGAAGCAACCAGAGCCGGTTTAAAAATGGTTAGAGAAGCGGAACACTGGGCTAGAAATGGCCAAAGATGCCTTAACAATGGATAGAGAAGTGCAAAAATGGGTTAGATACGGCCAAAATTGACCTCAAAAGTGTTAGAGGTGCGCAAAACTGGGTTGGAAAAGGAAAAATATGGCTTCAAACGGGCTGCAAGTAGGCAAAAATGGTTTAGAAATGCCCAAAATTTGCTTTATAAGGGTTAGAGATGAGCAAAAACAGGTTAGAAACTGGAAAACTGTCTTAAAAATGGTTACAGAAGTGGAAACTTGGGTTAGAAATGGGCAAATATGGCTTCGAAAGAGACAGAGAAGTGCAAAAGTGGGTTAGGTACGGCCAAAATTGACCTCAAAAGTGTTAGAGGTGCGCAAAACTGGGTTGGAAAAGGAAAAATATGGCTTCAAACGGGCTGCAAGTGGGCAAAAATGGTTTAGAAATGCCCAAAATTGGCTGAAAAGAGCTACAGGTGATCAAACCTGGGTTAGAAATGGACAAAACCGGCTTAAAAATGGTTAAAGAAGTGCAAAACTGGCTTAGAAATGCCCAAAGATAAATTGAAGCGGGTTCAAAATGGCTTAAAGAGTGTTAGAAATACCAAAAATAACCCCAGAAGTGTTAGAGTTGTGCAAACCTGGTTTGGAAAAGGAAAAATATGGCTTCAAACGGGTTGCTAGTGGGCAAAACTGGTTTCAAAATAGCCAAAATTGGCTTTATAAGGGTTAGAGATGAGCAAAACCAGGTTAGAAATAGACAAGACAGGGTTAAAAATTGTTAGAGATGTGCAAGAATGGTTTTGAAGCAACCAGAGCCGGTTTAAAAATGGTTAGAGAAGCGGAACACTGGGCTAGAAATGGCCAAAGATGCCTTAACAATGGATAGAGAAGTGCAAAAATGGGTTAGATACGGCCAAAATTGACCTCAAAAGTGTTAGAGGTGCGCAAAACTGGGTTGGAAAAGGAAAAATATGGCTTCAAACGGGCTGCAAGTAGGCAAAAATGGTTTAGAAATGCCCAAAATTTGCTTTATAAGGGTTAGAGATGAGCAAAAACAGGTTAGAAACTGGAAAACTGTCTTAAAAATGGTTACAGAAGTGGAAACTTGGGTTAGAAATGGGCAAATATGGCTTCGAAAGAGACAGAGAAGTGCAAAAGTGGGTTAGGTACGGCCAAAATTGACCTCAAAAGTGTTAGAGGTGCGCAAAACTGGGTTGGAAAAGGAAAAATATGGCTTCAAACGGGCTGCAAGTGGGCAAAAATGGTTTAGAAATGCCCAAAATTGGCTGAAAAGAGCTACAGGTGATCAAACCTGGGTTAGAAATGGACAAAACCGGCTTAAAAATGGTTAAAGAAGTGCAAAACTGGCTTAGAAATGCCCAAAGATAAATTGAAGCGGGTTCAAAATGGCTTAAAGAGTGTTAGAAATACCAAAAATAACCCCAGAAGTGTTAGAGTTGTGCAAACCTGGTTTGGAAAAGGAAAAATATGGCTTCAAACGGGTTGCTAGTGGGCAAAACTGGTTTCAAAATAGCCAAAATTGGCTTTATAAGGGTTAGAGATGAGCAAAACCAGGTTAGAAATAGACAAGACAGGGTTAAAAATTGTTAGAGATGTGCAAGAATGGTTTTGAAGCAACCAGAGCCGGTTTAAAAATGGTTAGAGAAGCGGAACACTGGGCTAGAAATGGCCAAAGATGCCTTAACAATGGATAGAGAAGTGCAAAAATGGGTTAGATACGGCCAAAATTGACCTCAAAAGTGTTAGAGGTGCGCAAAACTGGGTTGGAAAAGGAAAAATATGGCTTCAAACGGGCTGCAAGTAGGCAAAAATGGTTTAGAAATGCCCAAAATTTGCTTTATAAGGGTTAGAGATGAGCAAAAACAGGTTAGAAACTGGAAAACTGTCTTAAAAATGGTTACAGAAGTGGAAACTTGGGTTAGAAATGGGCAAATATGGCTTCGAAAGAGACAGAGAAGTGCAAAAGTGGGTTAGGTACGGCCAAAATTGACCTCAAAAGTGTTAGAGGTGCGCAAAACTGGGTTGGAAAAGGAAAAATATGGCTTCAAACGGGCTGCAAGTGGGCAAAAATGGTTTAGAAATGCCCAAAATTGGCTGAAAAGAGCTACAGGTGATCAAACCTGGGTTAGAAATGGACAAAACCGGCTTAAAAATGGTTAAAGAAGTGCAAAACTGGCTTAGAAATGCCCAAAGATAAATTGAAGCGGGTTCAAAATGGCTTAAAGAGTGTTAGAAATACCAAAAATAACCCCAGAAGTGTTAGAGTTGTGCAAACCTGGTTTGGAAAAGGAAAAATATGGCTTCAAACGGGTTGCTAGTGGGCAAAACTGGTTTCAAAATAGCCAAAATTGGCTTTATAAGGGTTAGAGATGAGCAAAACCAGGTTAGAAATAGACAAGACAGGGTTAAAAATTGTTAGAGATGTGCAAGAATGGTTTTGAAGCAACCAGAGCCGGTTTAAAAATGGTTAGAGAAGCGGAACACTGGGCTAGAAATGGCCAAAGATGCCTTAACAATGGATAGAGAAGTGCAAAAATGGGTTAGATACGGCCAAAATTGACCTCAAAAGTGTTAGAGGTGCGCAAAACTGGGTTGGAAAAGGAAAAATATGGCTTCAAACGGGCTGCAAGTAGGCAAAAATGGTTTAGAAATGCCCAAAATTTGCTTTATAAGGGTTAGAGATGAGCAAAAACAGGTTAGAAACTGGAAAACTGTCTTAAAAATGGTTACAGAAGTGGAAACTTGGGTTAGAAATGGGCAAATATGGCTTCGAAAGAGACAGAGAAGTGCAAAAGTGGGTTAGGTACGGCCAAAATTGACCTCAAAAGTGTTAGAGGTGCGCAAAACTGGGTTGGAAAAGGAAAAATATGGCTTCAAACGGGCTGCAAGTGGGCAAAAATGGTTTAGAAATGCCCAAAATTGGCTGAAAAGAGCTACAGGTGATCAAACCTGGGTTAGAAATGGACAAAACCGGCTTAAAAATGGTTAAAGAAGTGCAAAACTGGCTTAGAAATGCCCAAAGATAAATTGAAGCGGGTTCAAAATGGCTTAAAGAGTGTTAGAAATACCAAAAATAACCCCAGAAGTGTTAGAGTTGTGCAAACCTGGTTTGGAAAAGGAAAAATATGGCTTCAAACGGGTTGCTAGTGGGCAAAACTGGTTTCAAAATAGCCAAAATTGGCTTTATAAGGGTTAGAGATGAGCAAAACCAGGTTAGAAATAGACAAAACAGGGTTAAAAATTGTTAGAGATGTGCAAGAATGGTTTTGAAGCAACCAGAGCCGGTTTAAAAATGGTTAGAGAAGCGGAACACTGGGCTAGAAATGGCCAAAGATGCCTTAACAATGGATAGAGAAGTGCAAAAATGGGTTAGATACGGCCAAAATTGACCTCAAAAGTGTTAGAGGTGCGCAAAACTGGGTTGGAAAAGGAAAAATATGGCTTCAAACGGGCTGCAAGTAGGCAAAAATGGTTTAGAAATGCCCAAAATTTGCTTTATAAGGGTTAGAGATGAGCAAAAACAGGTTAGAAACTGGAAAACTGTCTTAAAAATGGTTACAGAAGTGGAAACTTGGGTTAGAAATGGGCAAATATGGCTTCGAAAGAGACAGAGAAGTGCAAAAGTGGGTTAGGTACGGCCAAAATTGACCTCAAAAGTGTTAGAGGTGCGCAAAACTGGGTTGGAAAAGGAAAAATATGGCTTCAAACGGGCTGCAAGTAGGCAAAAATGGTTTAGAAATGCCCAAAATTTGCTTTATAAGGGTTAGAGATGAGCAAAAACAGGTTAGAAACTGGAAAACTGTCTTAAAAATGGTTACAGAAGTGGAAACTTGGGTTAGAAATGGGCAAATATGGCTTCGAAAGAGACAGAGAAGTGCAAAAGTGGGTTAGGTACGGCCAAAATTGACCTCAAAAGTGTTAGAGGTGCGCAAAACTGGGTTGGAAAAGGAAAAATATGGCTTCAAACGGGCTGCAAGTAGGCAAAAATGGTTTAGAAATGCCCAAAATTGGCTGAAAAGAGCTACAGGTGATCAAACCTGGGTTAGAAATGGACAAAACCGGCTTAAAAATGGTTAAAGAAGTGCAAAACTGGCTTAGAAATGCCCAAAGATAAATTGAAGCGGGTTCAAAATGGCTTAAAGAGTGTTAGAAATACCAAAAATAACCCCAGAAGTGTTAGAGTTGTGCAAACCTGGTTTGGAAAAGGAAAAATATGGCTTCAAACGGGTTGCTAGTGGGCAAAACTGGTTTCAAAATAGCCAAAATTGGCTTTATAAGGGTTAGAGATGAGCAAAACCAGGTTAGAAATAGACAAAACAGGGTTAAAAATTGTTAGAGATGTGCAAGAATGGTTTTGAAGCAACCAGAGCCGGTTTAAAAATGGTTAGAGAAGCGGAACACTGGGCTAGAAATGGCCAAAGATGCCTTAACAATGGATAGAGAAGTGCAAAAATGGGTTAGATACGGCCAAAATTGACCTCAAAAGTGTTAGAGGTGCGCAAAACTGGGTTGGAAAAGGAAAAATATGGCTTCAAACGGGCTGCAAGTAGGCAAAAATGGTTTAGAAATGCCCAAAATTTGCTTTATAAGGGTTAGAGATGAGCAAAAACAGGTTAGAAACTGGAAAACTGTCTTAAAAATGGTTACAGAAGTGGAAACTTGGGTTAGAAATGGGCAAATATGGCTTCGAAAGAGACAGAGAAGTGCAAAAGTGGGTTAGGTACGGCCAAAATTGACCTCAAAAGTGTTAGAGGTGCGCAAAACTGGGTTGGAAAAGGAAAAATATGGCTTCAAACGGGCTGCAAGTGGGCAAAAATGGTTTAGAAATGCCCAAAATTGGCTGAAAAGAGCTACAGGTGATCAAACCTGGGTTAGAAATGGACAAAACCGGCTTAAAAATGGTTAAAGAAGTGCAAAACTGGCTTAGAAATGCCCAAAGATAAATTGAAGCGGGTTCAAAATGGCTTAAAGAGTGTTAGAAATACCAAAAATAACCCCAGAAGTGTTAGAGTTGTGCAAACCTGGTTTGGAAAAGGAAAAATATGGCTTCAAACGGGTTGCTAGTGGGCAAAACTGGTTTCAAAATAGCCAAAATTGGCTTTATAAGGGTTAGAGATGAGCAAAACCAGGTTAGAAATAGACAAGACAGGGTTAAAAATTGTTAGAGATGTGCAAGAATGGTTTTGAAGCAACCAGAGCCGGTTTAAAAATGGTTAGAGAAGCGGAACACTGGGCTAGAAATGGCCAAAGATGCCTTAACAATGGATAGAGAAGTGCAAAAATGGGTTAGATACGGCCAAAATTGACCTCAAAAGTGTTAGAGGTGCGCAAAACTGGGTTGGAAAAGGAAAAATATGGCTTCAAACGGGCTGCAAGTAGGCAAAAATGGTTTAGAAATGCCCAAAATTTGCTTTATAAGGGTTAGAGATGAGCAAAAACAGGTTAGAAACTGGAAAACTGTCTTAAAAATGGTTACAGAAGTGGAAACTTGGGTTAGAAATGGGCAAATATGGCTTCGAAAGAGACAGAGAAGTGCAAAAGTGGGTTAGGTACGGCCAAAATTGACCTCAAAAGTGTTAGAGGTGCGCAAAACTGGGTTGGAAAAGGAAAAATATGGCTTCAAACGGGCTGCAAGTGGGCAAAAATGGTTTAGAAATGCCCAAAATTGGCTGAAAAGAGCTACAGGTGATCAAACCTGGGTTAGAAATGGACAAAACCGGCTTAAAAATGGTTAAAGAAGTGCAAAACTGGCTTAGAAATGCCCAAAGATAAATTGAAGCGGGTTCAAAATGGCTTAAAGAGTGTTAGAAATACCAAAAATAACCCCAGAAGTGTTAGAGTTGTGCAAACCTGGTTTGGAAAAGGAAAAATATGGCTTCAAACGGGTTGCTAGTGGGCAAAACTGGTTTCAAAATAGCCAAAATTGGCTTTATAAGGGTTAGAGATGAGCAAAACCAGGTTAGAAATAGACAAGACAGGGTTAAAAATTGTTAGAGATGTGCAAGAATGGTTTTGAAGCAACCAGAGCCGGTTTAAAAATGGTTAGAGAAGCGGAACACTGGGCTAGAAATGGCCAAAGATGCCTTAACAATGGATAGAGAAGTGCAAAAATGGGTTAGATACGGCCAAAATTGACCTCAAAAGTGTTAGAGGTGCGCAAAACTGGGTTGGAAAAGGAAAAATATGGCTTCAAACGGGCTGCAAGTAGGCAAAAATGGTTTAGAAATGCCCAAAATTTGCTTTATAAGGGTTAGAGATGAGCAAAAACAGGTTAGAAACTGGAAAACTGTCTTAAAAATGGTTACAGAAGTGGAAACTTGGGTTAGAAATGGGCAAATATGGCTTCGAAAGAGACAGAGAAGTGCAAAAGTGGGTTAGGTACGGCCAAAATTGACCTCAAAAGTGTTAGAGGTGCGCAAAACTGGGTTGGAAAAGGAAAAATATGGCTTCAAACGGGCTGCAAGTGGGCAAAAATGGTTTAGAAATGCCCAAAATTGGCTGAAAAGAGCTACAGGTGATCAAACCTGGGTTAGAAATGGACAAAACCGGCTTAAAAATGGTTAAAGAAGTGCAAAACTGGCTTAGAAATGCCCAAAGATAAATTGAAGCGGGTTCAAAATGGCTTAAAGAGTGTTAGAAATACCAAAAATAACCCCAGAAGTGTTAGAGTTGTGCAAACCTGGTTTGGAAAAGGAAAAATATGGCTTCAAACGGGTTGCTAGTGGGCAAAACTGGTTTCAAAATAGCCAAAATTGGCTTTATAAGGGTTAGAGATGAGCAAAAACAGGTTAGAAATAGACAAGACAGGGTTAAAAATTGTTAGAGATGTGCAAGAATGGTTTTGAAGCAACCAGAGCCGGTTTAAAAATGGTTAGAGAAGCGGAACACTGGGCTAGAAATGGCCAAAGATGCCTTAACAATGGATAGAGAAGTGCAAAAATGGGTTAGATACGGCCAAAATTGACCTCAAAAGTGTTAGAGGTGCGCAAAACTGGGTTGGAAAAGGAAAAATATGGCTTCAAACGGGCTGCAAGTAGGCAAAAATGGTTTAGAAATGCCCAAAATTTGCTTTATAAGGGTTAGAGATGAGCAAAAACAGGTTAGAAACTGGAAAACTGTCTTAAAAATGGTTACAGAAGTGGAAACTTGGGTTAGAAATGGGCAAATATGGCTTCGAAAGAGACAGAGAAGTGCAAAAGTGGGTTAGGTACGGCCAAAATTGACCTCAAAAGTGTTAGAGGTGCGCAAAACTGGGTTGGAAAAGGAAAAATATGGCTTCAAACGGGCTGCAAGTAGGCAAAAATGGTTTAGAAATGCCCAAAATTGGCTGAAAAGAGCTACAGGTGATCAAACCTGGGTTAGAAATGGACAAAACCGGCTTAAAAATGGTTAAAGAAGTGCAAAACTGGCTTAGAAATGCCCAAAGATGAATTGAAGCGGGTTCAAAATGGCTTAAAGAGTGTTAGAAATACCAAAAATAACCCCAGAAGTGTTAGAGTTGTGCAAACCTGGTTTGGAAAAGGAAAAATATGGCTTCAAACGGGTTGCTAGTGGGCAAAACTGGTTTCAAAATAGCCAAAATTGGCTTTATAAGGGTTAGAGATGAGCAAAACCAGGTTAGAAATAGACAAGACAGGGTTAAAAATTGTTAGAGATGTGCAAGAATGGTTTTGAAGCAACCAGAGCCGGTTTAAAAATGGTTAGAGAAGCGGAACACTGGGCTAGAAATGGCCAAAGATGCCTTAACAATGGATAGAGAAGTGCAAAAATGGGTTAGATACGGCCAAAATTGACCTCAAAAGTGTTAGAGGTGCGCAAAACTGGGTTGGAAAAGGAAAAATATGGCTTCAAACGGGCTGCAAGTAGGCAAAAATGGTTTAGAAATGCCCAAAATTTGCTTTATAAGGGTTAGAGATGAGCAAAAACAGGTTAGAAACTGGAAAACTGTCTTAAAAATGGTTACAGAAGTGGAAACTTGGGTTAGAAATGGGCAAATATGGCTTCGAAAGAGACAGAGAAGTGCAAAAGTGGGTTAGGTACGGCCAAAATTGACCTCAAAAGTGTTAGAGGTGCGCAAAACTGGGTTGGAAAAGGAAAAATATGGCTTCAAACGGGCTGCAAGTGGGCAAAAATGGTTTAGAAATGCCCAAAATTGGCTGAAAAGAGCTACAGGTGATCAAACCTGGGTTAGAAATGGACAAAACCGGCTTAAAAATGGTTAAAGAAGTGCAAAACTGGCTTAGAAATGCCCAAAGATAAATTGAAGCGGGTTCAAAATGGCTTAAAGAGTGTTAGAAATACCAAAAATAACCCCAGAAGTGTTAGAGTTGTGCAAACCTGGTTTGGAAAAGGAAAAATATGGCTTCAAACGGGTTGCTAGTGGGCAAAACTGGTTTCAAAATAGCCAAAATTGGCTTTATAAGGGTTAGAGATGAGCAAAACCAGGTTAGAAATAGACAAAACAGGGTTAAAAATTGTTAGAGATGTGCAAGAATGGTTTTGAAGCAACCAGAGCCGGTTTAAAAATGGTTAGAGAAGCGGAACACTGGGCTAGAAATGGCCAAAGATGCCTTAACAATGGATAGAGAAGTGCAAAAATGGGTTAGATACGGCCAAAATTGACCTCAAAAGTGTTAGAGGTGCGCAAAACTGGGTTGGAAAAGGAAAAATATGGCTTCAAACGGGCTGCAAGTAGGCAAAAATGGTTTAGAAATGCCCAAAATTTGCTTTATAAGGGTTAGAGATGAGCAAAAACAGGTTAGAAACTGGAAAACTGTCTTAAAAATGGTTACAGAAGTGGAAACTTGGGTTAGAAATGGGCAAATATGGCTTCGAAAGAGACAGAGAAGTGCAAAAGTGGGTTAGGTACGGCCAAAATTGACCTCAAAAGTGTTAGAGGTGCGCAAAACTGGGTTGGAAAAGGAAAAATATGGCTTCAAACGGGCTGCAAGTGGGCAAAAATGGTTTAGAAATGCCCAAAATTGGCTGAAAAGAGCTACAGGTGATCAAACCTGGGTTAGAAATGGACAAAACCGGCTTAAAAATGGTTAAAGAAGTGCAAAACTGGCTTAGAAATGCCCAAAGATAAATTGAAGCGGGTTCAAAATGGCTTAAAGAGTGTTAGAAATACCAAAAATAACCCCAGAAGTGTTAGAGTTGTGCAAACCTGGTTTGGAAAAGGAAAAATATGGCTTCAAACGGGTTGCTAGTGGGCAAAACTGGTTTCAAAATAGCCAAAATTGGCTTTATAAGGGTTAGAGATGAGCAAAAACAGGTTAGAAATAGACAAGACAGGGTTAAAAATTGTTAGAGATGTGCAAGAATGGTTTTGAAGCAACCAGAGCCGGTTTAAAAATGGTTAGAGAAGCGGAACACTGGGCTAGAAATGGCCAAAGATGCCTTAACAATGGATAGAGAAGTGCAAAAATGGGTTAGATACGGCCAAAATTGACCTCAAAAGTGTTAGAGGTGCGCAAAACTGGGTTGGAAAAGGAAAAATATGGCTTCAAACGGGCTGCAAGTAGGCAAAAATGGTTTAGAAATGCCCAAAATTTGCTTTATAAGGGTTAGAGATGAGCAAAAACAGGTTAGAAACTGGAAAACTGTCTTAAAAATGGTTACAGAAGTGGAAACTTGGGTTAGAAATGGGCAAATATGGCTTCGAAAGAGACAGAGAAGTGCAAAAGTGGGTTAGGTACGGCCAAAATTGACCTCAAAAGTGTTAGAGGTGCGCAAAACTGGGTTGGAAAAGGAAAAATATGGCTTCAAACGGGCTGCAAGTGGGCAAAAATGGTTTAGAAATGCCCAAAATTGGCTGAAAAGAGCTACAGGTGATCAAACCTGGGTTAGAAATGGACAAAACCGGCTTAAAAATGGTTAAAGAAGTGCAAAACTGGCTTAGAAATGCCCAAAGATAAATTGAAGCGGGTTCAAAATGGCTTAAAGAGTGTTAGAAATACCAAAAATAACCCCAGAAGTGTTAGAGTTGTGCAAACCTGGTTTGGAAAAGGAAAAATATGGCTTCAAACGGGTTGCTAGTGGGCAAAACTGGTTTCAAAATAGCCAAAATTGGCTTTATAAGGGTTAGAGATGAGCAAAAACAGGTTAGAAATAGACAAGACAGGGTTAAAAATTGTTAGAGATGTGCAAGAATGGTTTTGAAGCAACCATAGCCGGTTTAAAAATGGTTAGAGAAGCGGAACACTGGGCTAGAAATGGCCAAAGATGCCTTAACAATGGATAGAGAAGTGCAAAAATGGGTTAGATACGGCCAAAATTGACCTCAAAAGTGTTAGAGGTGCGCAAAACTGGGTTGGAAAAGGAAAAATATGGCTTCAAACGGGCTGCAAGTGGGCAAAAATGGTTTAGAAATGCCCAAAATTTGCTTTATAAGGGTTAGAGATGAGCAAAAACAGGTTAGAAACTGGAAAACTGTCTTAAACATGGTTACAGAAGTGGAAACTTGGGTTAGAAATGGGCAAATATGGCTTCGAAAGAGACAGAGAAGTGCAAAAGTGGGTTAGGTACGGCCAAAATTGACCTCAAAAGTGTTAGAGGTGCGCAAAACTGGGTTGGAAAAGGAAAAATATGGCTTCAAACGGGCTGCAAGTGGGCAAAAATGGTTTAGAAATGCCCAAAATTGGCTGAAAAGAGCTACAGGTGATCAAACCTGGGTTAGAAATGGACAAAACCGGCTTAAAAATGGTTAAAGAAGTGCAAAACTGGCTTAGAAATGCCCAAAGATAAATTGAAGCGGGTTCAAAATGGCTTAAAGAGTGTTAGAAATACCAAAAATAACCCCAGAAGTGTTAGAGTTGTGCAAACCTGGTTTGGAAAAGGAAAAATATGGCTTCAAACGGGTTGCTAGTGGGCAAAACTGGTTTCAAAATAGCCAAAATTGGCTTTATAAGGGTTAGAGATGAGCAAAACCAGGTTAGAAATAGACAAACAGGGTTAAAAATTGTTAGAGATGTGCAAGAATGGTTTTGAAGCAACCAGAGCCGGTTTAAAAATGGTTAGAGAAGCGGAACACTGGGCTAGAAATGGCCAAAGATGCCTTAACAATGGATAGAGAAGTGCAAAAATGGGTTAGATACGGCCAAAATTGACCTCAAAAGTGTTAGAGGTGCGCAAAACTGGGTTGGAAAAGGAAAAATATGGCTTCAAACGGGCTGCAAGTAGGCAAAAATGGTTTAGAAATGCCCAAAATTTGCTTTATAAGGGTTAGAGATGAGCAAAAACAGGTTAGAAACTGGAAAACTGTCTTAAAAATGGTTACAGAAGTGGAAACTTGGGTTAGAAATGGGCAAATATGGCTTCGAAAGAGACAGAGAAGTGCAAAAGTGGGTTAGGTACGGCCAAAATTGACCTCAAAAGTGTTAGAGGTGCGCAAAACTGGGTTGGAAAAGGAAAAATATGGCTTCAAACGGGCTGCAAGTGGGCAAAAATGGTTTAGAAATGCCCAAAATTGGCTGAAAAGAGTTACAGGTGATCAAAACTGGGTTAGAAATGGAAAACCGGCTTAAAAATGGTTAAAGAAGTGCAAAACTTGGCTTAGAAATGCCCAAAGATGGCTTGAAAGGGTTCAAAAGTGCAAAAAGTGTTAGAAATACCAAAAATAACCCCAAAAGTGTTAGAGGTGTGCAAAACTGGGTTGGAAAAGGAAAAATATGGCTTCAAACGGGTTGCAAGTGGGCAAAAATGGTTTAGAAATAGCCAAAATTGGCTTAAAAGGGTTAGAGATGAGCAAAAACAGGTTAGAAATAGACAAAACAGGGTTAAAAATGGTTAAAGAAGTGCAAAACTGGCTTAGAAATGCCCAAAGATGAATTGAAGCGGGTTCAAAATGGCTTAAAGAGTGTTAGAAATACCAAAAATAACCCAAAAGTGTTAGAGGTGTGCAAAACTGGGTTGGAAAAGGAAAAATATGGCTTCAAACGGGTTGCTAGTGGGCAAAACTGGTTCAAAATAGCCAAAATTGGCTTTATAAGGGTTAGAGATGAGCAAAAACAGGTTAGAAATAGACAAGACAGGGTTAAAAATTGTTAGAGATGTGCAAAATGGTTTTGAAGCAACCAGAGCCGGTTTAAAAATGGTTAGAGAAGCGGAACACTGGGCTAGAAATGGCCAAAGATGCCTTAACAATGGATAGAGAAGTGCAAAAATGGGTTAGATACGGCCAAAATTGACCTCAAAAGTGTTAGAGGTGCGCAAAACTGGGTTGGAAAAGGAAAAATATGGCTTCAAACGGGTTGCTAGTGGGCAAAACTGGTTTAGAAATAGCCAAAATTGGCTTTATAAGGGTTAGAGATGAGCAAAACCAGGTTAGAAACTGGAAAACTGTCTTAAAAATGGTTACAGAAGTGGAAACTTGGTTAGAAAGGAAATGGCAAATATGGCTTCGAAAGGACAGAGAAGTGCAAAAATGGGTTAGATACGGCCAAAATTGACCTCAAAAGTGTTAGAGGTGCGCAAAACTGGGTTGGAAAAGGAAAAATATGGCTTCAAACGGGCTGCAAGTGGGCAAAAATGGTTTAGAAATGCCCAAAATTTGCTTTATAAGGGTTAGAGATGAGCAAAAACAGGTTAGAAACTGGAAAAACTGTCTTAAAAATGGTTACAGAAGTGGAAACTTGGGTTAGAAATGGGCAAATATGGCTTCGAAAGAGACAGAGAAGTGCAAAAGTGGGTTAGGTACGGCCAAAATTGACCTCAAAAGTGTTAGAGGTGCGCAAAACTGGGTTGGAAAAGGAAAAATATGGCTTCAAACGGGCTGCAAGTGGGCAAAAATGGTTTAGAAATGCCCAAAATTGGCTGAAAAGAGCTACAGGTGATCAAACCTGGGTTAGAAATGGACAAAACCGGCTTAAAAATGGTTAAAGAAGTGCAAAACTGGCTTAGAAATGCCCAAAGATAAATTGAAGCGGGTTCAAAATGGCTTAAAGAGTGTTAGAAATACCAAAAATAACCCCAGAAGTGTTAGAGTTGTGCAAACCTGGTTTGGAAAAGGAAAAATATGGCTTCAAACGGGTTGCTAGTGGGCAAAACTGGTTTCAAAATAGCCAAAATTGGCTTTATAAGGGTTAGAGATGAGCAAAAACAGGTTAGAAATAGACAAAACAGGGTTAAAAATTGTTAGAGATGTGCAAGAATGGTTTTGAAGCAACCAGAGCCGGTTTAAAAATGGTTAGAGAAGCGGAACACTGGGCTAGAAATGGCCAAAGATGCCTTAACAATGGATAGAGAAGTGCAAAAATGGGTTAGATACGGCCAAAATTGACCTCAAAAGTGTTAGAGGTGCGCAAAACTGGGTTGGAAAAGGAAAAATATGGCTTCAAACGGGCTGCAAGTAGGCAAAAATGGTTTAGAAATGCCCAAAATTTGCTTTATAAGGGTTAGAGATGAGCAAAAACAGGTTAGAAACTGGAAAACTGTCTTAAAAATGGTTACAGAAGTGGAAACTTGGGTTAGAAATGGGCAAATATGGCTTCGAAAGAGACAGAGAAGTGCAAAAGTGGGTTAGGTACGGCCAAAATTGACCTCAAAAGTGTTAGAGGTGCGCAAAACTGGGTTGGAAAAGGAAAAATATGGCTTCAAACGGGCTGCAAGTGGGCAAAAATGGTTTAGAAATGCCCAAAATTGGCTGAAAAGAGCTACAGGTGATCAAACCTGGGTTAGAAATGGACAAAACCGGCTTAAAAATGGTTAAAGAAGTGCAAAACTGGCTTAGAAATGCCCAAAGATAAATTGAAGCGGGTTCAAAATGGCTTAAAGAGTGTTAGAAATACCAAAAATAACCCCAGAAGTGTTAGAGTTGTGCAAACCTGGTTTGGAAAAGGAAAAATATGGCTTCAAACGGGTTGCTAGTGGGCAAAACTGGTTTCAAAATAGCCAAAATTGGCTTTATAAGGGTTAGAGATGAGCAAAAACAGGTTAGAAATAGACAAAACAGGGTTAAAAATTGTTAGAGATGTGCAAGAATGGTTTTGAAGCAACCAGAGCCGGTTTAAAAATGGTTAGAGAAGCGGAACACTGGGCTAGAAATGGCCAAAGATGCCTTAACAATGGATAGAGAAGTGCAAAAATGGGTTAGATACGGCCAAAATTGACCTCAAAAGTGTTAGAGGTGCGCAAAACTGGGTTGGAAAAGGAAAAATATGGCTTCAAACGGGCTGCAAGTAGGCAAAAATGGTTTAGAAATGCCCAAAATTTGCTTTATAAGGGTTAGAGATGAGCAAAAACAGGTTAGAAACTGGAAAACTGTCTTAAAAATGGTTACAGAAGTGGAAACTTGGGTTAGAAATGGGCAAATATGGCTTCGAAAGAGACAGAGAAGTGCAAAAGTGGGTTAGGTACGGCCAAAATTGACCTCAAAAGTGTTAGAGGTGCGCAAAACTGGGTTGGAAAAGGAAAAATATGGCTTCAAACGGGCTGCAAGTGGGCAAAAATGGTTTAGAAATGCCCAAAATTGGCTTTATAAGGGTTAGAGATGAGCAAAAACAGGTTAGAAACTGGAAAAAACTGTCTTAAAAATGGTTAAAGAAGTGGAAACTGGGTTAGAAATGGGCAAAGATGGCTTCGAAAGAGACAGAGAAGTGCAAAAGTGGGTTAGATACGGCCAAAATTGACCTCAAAAGTGTTAGAGGTGCGCAAAACTGGGTTGGAAAAGGAAAAATATGGCTTCAAACGGGCTGCAAGTGGGCAAAAATGGTTTAGAAATGCCCAAAATTGGCTGAAAAGAGCTACAGGTGAAAAACAGGTTAGAAATGGACAAAACGGCTTAAAAATGGTTAAGAAGTGCAAAACTGGCTTAGAAATGCCCAAAGATAAATTGAAGCGGGTTCAAAATGGCTTAAAGAGTGTTAGAAATACCAAAAATAACCCCAAAAGTGTTAGAGTTGCGCAAAACTGGTTGGAAAAGGAAAAATATGGCTTCAAACGGGTTGCTAGTGGGCAAAAATGGTTTCAAAATAGCCAAAATTGGCTTTATAAGGGTTAGAGATGAGCAAAAACAGGTTAGAAATAGACAAAACAGGGTTTAAAATTGTTAGAGATGTGCAAAAATGGTTTGAAGCAACCAGAGCCGGTTTAAAAATGGTTAGAGAAGCGGAAACACTGGGCTAGAAATGGCCAAAGATGCCTTAACAATGGATAGAGAAGTGCAAAAATGGGTTAGATACGGCCAAAAATTGACCTCAAAAGTGTTAGAGGTGCGCAAAACTGGGTTGGAAAAGGAAAAATATGGCTTCAAACGGGCTGCAAGTAGGCAAAAATGGTTTAGAAATGCCAAAATTGCTTTATAAGGGTTAGAGATGAGCAAAAAACAGGTTAGAAATGGAAAACTGTCTTAAAAATGGTTACAGAAGTGGAAACTTGGGTTAGAAATGGGCAAATATGGCTTCGAAAGAGACAGAGAAGTGCAAAACTGGGTTAGATACGGCCAAAATTGACCTCAAAAGTGTTAGAGGTGCGCAAAACTGGGTTGGAAAAGGAAAAATATGGCTTCAAACGGGCTGCAAGTGGGCAAAAATGGTTTAGAAATGCCCAAAATTTGCTTTATAAGGGTTAGAGATGAGCAAAAAACAGGTTAGAAACTGGAAAACTGTCTTAAAAATGGTTACAGAAGTGGAAACTTGGGTTAGAAATGGGCAAATATGGCTTCGAAAGAGACAGAGAAGTGCAAAAGTGGGTTAGGTACGGCCAAAATTGACCTCAAAAGTGTTAGAGGTGCGCAAAACTGGGTTGGAAAAGGAAAAATATGGCTTCAAACGGGCTGCAAGTGGGCAAAAATGGTTTAGAAATGCCCAAAATTGGCTGAAAAGAGCTACAGGTGATCAAACCTGGGTTAGAAATGGACAAAACCGGCTTAAAAATGGTTAAAGAAGTGCAAAACTGGCTTAGAAATGCCCAAAGATAAATTGAAGCGGGTTCAAAATGGCTTAAAGAGTGTTAGAAATACCAAAAATAACCCCAGAAGTGTTAGAGTTGTGCAAACCTGGTTTGGAAAAGGAAAAATATGGCTTCAAACGGGTTGCTAGTGGGCAAAAATGGTTTCAAAATAGCCAAAATTGGCTTTATAAGGGTTAGAGATGAGCAAAACCAGGTTAGAAATAGACAAAACAGGGTTAAAAATTGTTAGAGATGTGCAAGAATGGTTTTGAAGCAACCAGAGCCGGTTTAAAAATGGTTAGAGAAGCGGAACACTGGGCTAGAAATGGCCAAAGATGCCTTAACAATGGATAGAGAAGTGCAAAAATGGGTTAGATACGGCCAAAATTGACCTCAAAAGTGTTAGAGGTGCGCAAAACTGGGTTGGAAAAGGAAAAATATGGCTTCAAACGGGCTGCAAGTAGGCAAAAATGGTTTAGAAATGCCCAAAATTTGCTTTATAAGGGTTAGAGATGAGCAAAAACAGGTTAGAAACTGGAAAACTGTCTTAAAAATGGTTACAGAAGTGGAAACTTGGGTTAGAAATGGGCAAATATGGCTTCGAAAGAGACAGAGAAGTGCAAAAGTGGGTTAGGTACGGCCAAAATTGACCTCAAAAGTGTTAGAGGTGCGCAAAACTGGGTTGGAAAAGGAAAAATATGGCTTCAAACGGGCTGCAAGTGGGCAAAAATGGTTTAGAAATGCCCAAAATTGGCTGAAAAGAGCTACAGGTGATCAAACCTGGGTTAGAAATGGACAAAACCGGCTTAAAAATGGTTAAAGAAGTGCAAAACTGGCTTAGAAATGCCCAAAGATAAATTGAAGCGGGTTCAAAATGGCTTAAAGAGTGTTAGAAATACCAAAAATAACCCCAGAAGTGTTAGAGTTGTGCAAACCTGGGTTGGAAAAGGAAAAATATGGCTTCAAACGGGTTGCTAGTGGGCAAAACTGGTTTCAAAATAGCCAGAATTGGCTTTATAAGGGTTAGAGATGAGCAAAACCAGGTTAGAAATAGACAAAACAGGGTTAAAAATTGTTAGAGATGTGCAAGAATGGTTTTGAAGCAACCAGAGCCGGTTTAAAAATGGTTAGAGAAGCGGAACACTGGGCTAGAAATGGCCAAAGATGCCTTAACAATGGATAGAGAAGTGCAAAAATGGGTTAGATACGGCCAAAATTGACCTCAAAAGTGTTAGAGGTGCGCAAAACTGGGTTGGAAAAGGAAAAATATGGCTTCAAACGGGCTGCAAGTGGGCAAAAATGGTTTAGAAATGCCCAAAATTTGCTTTATAAGGGTTAGAGATGAGCAAAAACAGGTTAGAAACTGGAAAACTGTCTTAAAAATGGTTACAGAAGTGGAAACTTGGGTTAGAAATGGGCAAATATGGCTTCGAAAGAGACAGAGAAGTGCAAAAGTGGGTTAGGTACGGCCAAAATTGACCTCAAAAGTGTTAGAGGTGCGCAAAACTGGGTTGGAAAAGGAAAAATATGGCTTCAAACGGGCTGCAAGTGGGCAAAAATGGTTTAGAAATGCCCAAAATTGGCTGAAAAGAGCTACAGGTGATCAAACCTGGGTTAGAAATGGACAAAACCGGCTTAAAAATGGTTAAAGAAGTGCAAAACTGGCTTAGAAATGCCCAAAGATAAATTGAAGCGGGTTCAAAATGGCTTAAAGAGTGTTAGAAATACCAAAAATAACCCCAGAAGTGTTAGAGTTGTGCAAACCTGGTTTGGAAAAGGAAAAATATGGCTTCAAACGGGTTGCTAGTGGGCAAAACTGGTTTCAAAATAGCCAAAATTGGCTTTATAAGGGTTAGAGATGAGCAAAAACAGGTTAGAAATAGACAAGACAGGGTTAAAAATTGTTAGAGATGTGCAAAAATGGTTTTGAAGCAACCAGAGCCGGTTTAAAAATGGTTAGAGAAGCGGAACACTGGGCTAGAAATGGCCAAAGATGCCTTAACAATGGATAGAGAAGTGCAAAAATGGGTTAGATACGGCCAAAATTGACCTCAAAAGTGTTAGAGGTGCGCAAAACTGGGTTGGAAAAGGAAAAATATGGCTTCAAACGGGCTGCAAGTGGGCAAAAATGGTTTAGAAATGCCCAAAATTTGCTTTATAAGGGTTAGAGATGAGCAAAAACAGGTTAGAAACTGGAAAACTGTCTTAAAAATGGTTACAGAAGTGGAAACTTGGGTTAGAAATGGGCAAATATGGCTTCGAAAGAGACAGAGAAGTGCAAAAGTGGGTTAGGTACGGCCAAAATTGACCTCAAAAGTGTTAGAGGTGCGCAAAACTGGGTTGGAAAAGGAAAAATATGGCTTCAAACGGGCTGCAAGTGGGCAAAAATGGTTTAGAAATGCCCAAAATTGGCTGAAAAGAGCTACAGGTGATCAAACCTGGGTTAGAAATGGACAAAACCGGCTTAAAAATGGTTAAAGAAGTGCAAAACTGGCTTAGAAATGCCCAAAGATAAATTGAAGCGGGTTCAAAATGGCTTAAAGAGTGTTAGAAATACCAAAAATAACCCCAGAAGTGTTAGAGTTGTGCAAACCTGGTTTGGAAAAGGAAAAATATGGCTTCAAACGGGTTGCTAGTGGGCAAAACTGGTTTCAAAATAGCCAAAATTGGCTTTATAAGGGTTAGAGATGAGCAAAAACAGGTTAGAAATAGACAAGACAGGGTTAAAAATTGTTAGAGATGTGCAAAAATGGTTTTGAAGCAACCAGAGCCGGTTTAAAAATGGTTAGAGAAGCGGAACACTGGGCTAGAAATGGCCAAAGATGCCTTAACAATGGATAGAGAAGTGCAAAAATGGGTTAGATACGGCCAAAATTGACCTCAAAAGTGTTAGAGGTGCGCAAAACTGGGTTGGAAAAGGAAAAATATGGCTTCAAACGGGCTGCAAGTAGGCAAAAATGGTTTAGAAATGCCCAAAATTTGCTTTATAAGGGTTAGAGATGAGCAAAAACAGGTTAGAAACTGGAAAACTGTCTTAAACATGGTTACAGAAGTGGAAACTTGGGTTAGAAATGGGCAAATATGGCTTCGAAAGAGACAGAGAAGTGCAAAAGTGGGTTAGGTACGGCCAAAATTGACCTCAAAAGTGTTAGAGGTGCGCAAAACTGGGTTGGAAAAGGAAAAATATGGCTTCAAACGGGCTGCAAGTGGGCAAAAATGGTTTAGAAATGCCCAAAATTGGCTGAAAAGAGCTACAGGTGATCAAACCTGGGTTAGAAATGGACAAAACCGGCTTAAAAATGGTTAAAGAAGTGCAAAACTGGCTTAGAAATGCCCAAAGATAAATTGAAGCGGGTTCAAAATGGCTTAAAGAGTGTTAGAAATACCAAAAATAACCCCAGAAGTGTTAGAGTTGTGCAAACCTGGTTTGGAAAAGGAAAAATATGGCTTCAAACGGGTTGCTAGTGGGCAAAACTGGTTTCAAAATAGCCAAAATTGGCTTTATAAGGGTTAGAGATGAGCAAAAACAGGTTAGAAATAGACAAGACAGGGTTAAAAATTGTTAGAGATGTGCAAAAATGGTTTTGAAGCAACCAGAGCCGGTTTAAAAATGGTTAGAGAAGCGGAACACTGGGCTAGAAATGGCCAAAGATGCCTTAACAATGGATAGAGAAGTGCAAAAATGGGTTAGATACGGCCAAAATTGACCTCAAAAGTGTTAGAGGTGCGCAAAACTGGGTTGGAAAAGGAAAAATATGGCTTCAAACGGGCTGCAAGTAGGCAAAAATGGTTTAGAAATGCCCAAAATTTGCTTTATAAGGGTTAGAGATGAGCAAAAAACAGGTTAGAAACTGGAAAACTGTCTTAAAAATGGTTACAGAAGTGGAAACTTGGGTTAGAAATGGGCAAATATGGCTTCGAAAGAGACAGAGAAGTGCAAAAGTGGGTTAGGTACGGCCAAAATTGACCTCAAAAGTGTTAGAGGTGCGCAAAAACTGGGTTGGAAAAGGAAAAATATGGCTTCAAACGGGCTGCAAGTGGGCAAAAATGGTTTAGAAATGCCCAAAATTGGCTGAAAAGAGCTACAGGTGATCAAACCTGGGTTAGAAATGGACAAAACCGGCTTAAAAATGGTTAAAGAAGTGCAAAACTGGCTTAGAAATGCCCAAAGATAAATTGAAGCGGGTTCAAAATGGCTTAAAGAGTGTTAGAAATACCAAAAATAACCCCAGAAGTGTTAGAGTTGTGCAAACCTGGGTTGGAAAAGGAAAAATATGGCTTCAAACGGGTTGCTAGTGGGCAAAACTGGTTTCAAAATAGCCAAAATTGGCTTTATAAGGGTTAGAGATGAGCAAAAACCAGGTTAGAAATAGACAAGACAGGGTTAAAAATTGTTAGAGATGTGCAAGAATGGTTTGAAGCAACCAGAGCCGGTTTAAAAATGGTTAGAGAAGCGGAACACTGGGCTAGAAATGGCCAAAGATGCCTTAACAATGGATAGAGAAGTGCAAAAATGGGTTAGATACGGCCAAAATTGACCTCAAAAGTGTTAGAGGTGCGCAAAACTGGGTTGGAAAAGGAAAAATATGGCTTCAAACGGGCTGCAAGTAGGCAAAAATGGTTTAGAAATGCCCAAAATTTGCTTTATAAGGGTTAGAGATGAGCAAAAAACAGGTTAGAAACTGGAAAACTGTCTTAAAAATGGTTACAGAAGTGGAAACTTGGGTTAGAAATGGGCAAATATGGCTTCGAAAGAGACAGAGAAGTGCAAAAGTGGGTTAGCTACGGCCAAAATTGACCTCAAAAGTGTTAGAGGTGCGCAAAACTGGGTTGGAAAAGGAAAAATATGGCTTCAAACGGGCTGCAAGTGGGCAAAAATGGTTTAGAAATGCCCAAAATTGGCTGAAAAGAGCTACAGGTGATCAAACCTGGGTTAGAAATGGACAAAACCGGCTTAAAAATGGTTAAAGAAGTGCAAAACTGGCTTAGAAATGCCCAAAGATAAATTGAAGCGGGTTCAAAATGGCTTAAAGAGTGTTAGAAATACCAAAAATAACCCCAGAAGTGTTAGAGTTGTGCAAACCTGGTTTGGAAAAGGAAAAATATGGCTTCAAACGGGTTGCTAGTGGGCAAAACTGGTTTCAAAATAGCCAAAATTGGCTTTATAAGGGTTAGAGATGAGCAAAAACAGGTTAGAAATAGACAAGACAGGGTTAAAAATTGTTAGAGATGTGCAAGAATGGTTTTGAAGCAACCAGAGCCGGTTTAAAAATGGTTAGAGAAGCGGAACACTGGGCTAGAAATGGCCAAAGATGCCTTAACAATGGATAGAGAAGTGCAAAAATGGGTTAGATACGGCCAAAATTGACCTCAAAAGTGTTAGAGGTGCGCAAAACTGGGTTGGAAAAGGAAAAATATGGCTTCAAACGGGCTGCAAGTAGGCAAAAATGGTTTAGAAATGCCCAAAATTTGCTTTATAAGGGTTAGAGATGAGCAAAAACAGGTTAGAAACTGGAAAAACTGTCTTAAAAATGGTTACAGAAGTGGAAACTTGGGTTAGAAATGGGCAAATATGGCTTCGAAAGAGACAGAGAAGTGCAAAAGTGGGTTAGGTACGGCCAAAATTGACCTCAAAAGTGTTAGAGGTGCGCAAAACTGGGTTGGAAAAGGAAAAATATGGCTTCAAACGGGCTGCAAGTGGGCAAAAATGGTTTAGAAATGCCCAAAATTGGCTGAAAAGAGCTACAGGTGATCAAACCTGGGTTAGAAATGGACAAAACCGGCTTAAAAATGGTTAAAGAAGTGCAAAACTGGCTTAGAAATGCCCAAAGATAAATTGAAGCGGGTTCAAAATGGCTTAAAGAGTGTTAGAAATACCAAAAATAACCCCAGAAGTGTTAGAGTTGTGCAAACCTGGTTTGGAAAAGGAAAAATATGGCTTCAAACGGGTTGCTAGTGGGCAAAACTGGTTTCAAAATAGCCAAAATTGGCTTTATAAGGGTTAGAGATGAGCAAAAACCAGGTTAGAAATAGACAAGACAGGGTTAAAAATTGTTAGAGATGTGCAAGAATGGTTTTGAAGCAACCAGAGCCGGTTTAAAAATGGTTAGAGAAGCGGAACACTGGGCTAGAAATGGCCAAAGATGCCTTAACAATGGATAGAGAAGTGCAAAAATGGGTTAGATACGGCCAAAATTGACCTCAAAAGTGTTAGAGGTGCGCAAAACTGGGTTGGAAAAGGAAAAATATGGCTTCAAACGGGCTGCAAGTAGGCAAAAATGGTTTAGAAATGCCCAAAATTTGCTTTATAAGGGTTAGAGATGAGCAAAAACAGGTTAGAAACTGGAAAACTGTCTTAAAAATGGTTACAGAAGTGGAAACTTGGGTTAGAAATGGGCAAATATGGCTTCGAAAGAGACAGAGAAGTGCAAAAGTGGGTTAGGTACGGCCAAAATTGACCTCAAAAGTGTTAGAGGTGCGCAAAACTGGGTTGGAAAAGGAAAAATATGGCTTCAAACGGGCTGCAAGTGGGCAAAAATGGTTTAGAAATGCCCAAAATTGGCTGAAAAGAGCTACAGGTGATCAAACCTGGGTTAGAAATGGACAAAACCGGCTTAAAAATGGTTAAAGAAGTGCAAAACTGGCTTAGAAATGCCCAAAGATAAATTGAAGCGGGTTCAAAATGGCTTAAAGAGTGTTAGAAATACCAAAAATAACCCCAGAAGTGTTAGAGTTGTGCAAACCTGGGTTGGAAAAGGAAAAATATGGCTTCAAACGGGTTGCTAGTGGGCAAAACTGGTTTCAAAATAGCCAAAATTGGCTTTATAAGGGTTAGAGATGAGCAAAACCAGGTTAGAAATAGACAAGACAGGGTTAAAAATTGTTAGAGATGTGCAAGAATGGTTTTGAAGCAACCAGAGCCGGTTTAAAAATGGTTAGAGAAGCGGAACACTGGGCTAGAAATGGCCAAAGATGCCTTAACAATGGATAGAGAAGTGCAAAAATGGGTTAGATACGGCCAAAATTGACCTCAAAAGTGTTAGAGGTGCGCAAAACTGGGTTGGAAAAGGAAAAATATGGCTTCAAACGGGCTGCAAGTAGGCAAAAATGGTTTAGAAATGCCCAAAATTTGCTTTATAAGGGTTAGAGATGAGCAAAAAACAGGTTAGAAACTGGAAAAACTGTCTTAAAAATGGTTACAGAAGTGGAAACTTGGGTTAGAAATGGGCAAATATGGCTTCGAAAGAGACAGAGAAGTGCAAAAGTGGGTTAGGTACGGCCAAAATTGACCTCAAAAGTGTTAGAGGTGCGCAAAACTGGGTTGGAAAAGGAAAAATATGGCTTCAAACGGGCTGCAAGTGGGCAAAAATGGTTTAGAAATGCCCAAAATTGGCTGAAAAGAGCTACAGGTGATCAAACCTGGGTTAGAAATGGACAAAACCGGCTTAAAAATGGTTAAAGAAGTGCAAAACTGGCTTAGAAATGCCCAAAGATAAATTGAAGCGGGTTCAAAATGGCTTAAAGAGTGTTAGAAATACCAAAAATTACCCCAGAAGTGTTAGAGTTGTGCAAACTGGTTTGGAAAAGGAAAAATATGGCTTCAAACGGGTTGCTAGTGGGCAAAACTGGTTTCAAAATAGCCAAAATTGGCTTTATAAGGGTTAGAGATGAGCAAAACCAGGTTAGAAATAGACAAGACAGGGTTAAAAATTGTTAGAGATGTGCAAGAATGGTTTTGAAGCAACCAGAGCCGGTTTAAAAATGGTTAGAGAAGCGGAACACTGGGCTAGAAATGGCCAAAGATGCCTTAACAATGGATAGAGAAGTGCAAAAAATGGGTTAGATACGGCCAAAATTGACCTCAAAAGTGTTAGAGGTGCGCAAAACTGGGTTGGAAAAGGAAAAATATGGCTTCAAACGGGCTGCAAGTGGGCAAAAATGGTTTAGAAATGCCCAAAATTTGCTTTATAAGGGTTAGAGATGAGCAAAAAACAGGTTAGAAACTGAAAAACTGTCTTAAAAATGGTTACAGAAGTGGAAACTTGGGTTAGAAATGGGCAAATATGGCTTCGAAAGAGACAGAGAAGTGCAAAAGTGGGTTAGGTACGGCCAAAATTGACCTCAAAAGTGTTAGAGGTGCGCAAAACTGGGTTGGAAAAGGAAAAATATGGCTTCAAACGGGCTGCAAGTGGGCAAAAATGGTTTAGAAATGCCCAAAATTGGCTGAAAAGAGCTACAGGTGATCAAACCTGGGTTAGAAATGGACAAAACCGGCTTAAAAATGGTTAAAGAAGTGCAAAACTGGCTTAGAAATGCCCAAAGATGAATTGAAGCGGGTTCAAAATGGCTTAAAGAGTGTTAGAAATACCAAAAATAACCCCAGAAGTGTTAGAGTTGTGCAAACTGGTTTGGAAAAGGAAAAATATGGCTTCAAACGGGTTGCTAGTGGGCAAAACTGGTTTCAAAATAGCCAAAATTGGCTTTATAAGGGTTAGAGATGAGCAAAACCAGGTTAGAAATAGACAAGACAGGGTTAAAAATTGTTAGAGATGTGCAAGAATGGTTTTGAAGCAACCAGAGCCGGTTTAAAAATGGTTAGAGAAGCGGAACACTGGGCTAGAAATGGCCAAAGATGCCTTAACAATGGATAGAGAAGTGCAAAAATGGGTTAGATACGGCCAAAATTGACCTCAAAAGTGTTAGAGGTGCGCAAAACTGGGTTGGAAAAGGAAAAATATGGCTTCAAACGGGCTGCAAGTAGGCAAAAATGGTTTAGAAATGCCCAAAATTTGCTTTATAAGGGTTAGAGATGAGCAAAAACAGGTTAGAAACTGGAAAACTGTCTTAAAAATGGTTACAGAAGTGGAAACTTGGGTTAGAAATGGGCAAATATGGCTTCGAAAGAGACAGAGAAGTGCAAAAGTGGGTTAGGTACGGCCAAAATTGACCTCAAAAGTGTTAGAGGTGCGCAAAACTGGGTTGGAAAAGGAAAAATATGGCTTCAAACGGGCTGCAAGTGGGCAAAAATGGTTTAGAAATGCTCAAAATTGGCTGAAAAGAGCTACAGGTGATCAAACCTGGGTTAGAAATGGACAAAACCGGCTTAAAAATGGTTAAAGAAGTGCAAAACTGGCTTAGAAATGCCCAAAGATAAATTGAAGCGGGTTCAAAATGGCTTAAAGAGTGTTAGAAATACCAAAAATAACCCCAGAAGTGTTAGAGTTGTGCAAACCTGGGTTGGAAAAGGAAAAATATGGCTTCAAACGGGTTGCTAGTGGGCAAAACTGGTTTCAAAATAGCCAAAATTGGCTTTATAAGGGTTAGAGATGAGCAAAAACAGGTTAGAAATAGACAAGACAGGGTTAAAAATTGTTAGAGATGTGCAAGAATGTTTTGAAGCAACCAGAGCCGGTTTAAAAATGGTTAGAGAAGCGGAAACACGGCTAGAAATGGCCAAAGATGCCTTAACAATGGATAGAGAAGTGCAAAAATGGGTTAGATACGGCCAAAATTGACCTCAAAAGTGTTAGAGGTGCGCAAAACTGGGTTGGAAAAGGAAAAATATGGCTTCAAACGGGCTGCAAGTGGGCAAAAATGGTTTAGAAATGCCCAAAATTTGCTTTATAAGGGTTAGAGATGAGCAAAAACAGGTTAGAAACTGGAAAACTGTCTTAAAAATGGTTACAGAAGTGGAAACTTGGGTTAGAAATGGGCAAATATGGCTTCGAAAGAGACAGAGAAGTGCAAAAGTGGGTTAGGTACGGCCAAAATTGACCTCAAAAGTGTTAGAGGTGCGCAAAACTGGGTTGGAAAAGGAAAAATATGGCTTCAAACGGGCTGCAAGTAGGCAAAAATGGTTTAGAAATGCCCAAAATTGGCTGAAAAGAGCTACAGGTGATCAAACCTGGGTTAGAAATGGACAAAACCGGCTTAAAAATGGTTAAAGAAGTGCAAAAACTGGCTTAGAAATGCCCAAAGATAAATTGAAGCGGGTTCAAAATGGCTTAAAGAGTGTTAGAAATACCAAAAATAACCCCAGAAGTGTTAGAGTTGTGCAAACCTGGTTTGGAAAAGGAAAAATATGGCTTCAAACGGGTTGCTAGTGGGCAAAACTGGTTTCAAAATAGCCAAAATTGGCTTTATAAGGGTTAGAGATGAGCAAAAACCAGGTTAGAAATAGACAAGACAGGGTTAAAAATTGTTAGAGATGTGCAAGAATGGTTTTGAAGCAACCAGAGCCGGTTTAAAAATGGTTAGAGAAGCGGAACACTGGGCTAGAAATGGCCAAAGATGCCTTAACAATGGATAGAGAAGTGCAAAAATGGGTTAGATACGGCCAAAATTGACCTCAAAAGTGTTAGAGGTGCGCAAAAACTGGGTTGGAAAAGGAAAAATATGGCTTCAAACGGGCTGCAAGTGGGCAAAAATGGTTTAGAAATGCCCAAAATTGCTTTAAAGAGTTAGAGGTGATCAAAACCTGGGTTAGAAATGGACAAAAACGGTCTTAAAAATGGTTAAAGAAGTGCAAAACTGGCTTAGAAATGCCCAAAGATAAATTGAAGCGGGAAAATGGCTAAAGAGTGTTAGAAATACCAAAAATAACCCAGAAGTGTTAGAGTTGTGCAAAACTGGTTTGGAAAAGGAAAAATATGGCTTCAAACGGGTTGCTAGTGGGCAAAACTGGTTTCAAAATAGCCAAAATTGGCTTTATAAGGGTTAGAGATGAGCAAAACCAGGTTAGAAATAGACAAAACAGGGTTAAAAATTGTTAGAGATGTGCAAGAATGGTTTTGAAGCAACCAGAGCCGGTTTAAAAATGGTTAGAGAAGTGGAAACTGGGCTAGAAATGGCCAAAGATGCCTTAACAATGGATAGAGAAGTGCAAAAATGGGTTAGATACGGCCAAAATTGACCTCAAAAGTGTTAGAGGTGCGCAAAACTGGGTTGGAAAGGAAAAATATGGCTTCAAACGGGCTGCAAGTAGGCAAAAATGGTTTAGAAATGCCCAAAATTTGCTTTATAAGGGTTAGAGATGAGCAAAAACAGGTTAGAAACTGGAAAACTGTCTTAAAAATGGTTACAGAAGTGGAAACTTGGGTTAGAAATGGGCAAATATGGCTTCGAAAGAGACAGAGAAGTGCAAAAATGGGTAGATACGGCCAAAATTGACCTCAAAAGTGTTAGAGGTGCGCAAAACTGGGTTGGAAAAGGAAAAATATGGCTTCAAACGGGCTGCAAGTGGGCAAAAATGGTTTAGAAATGCCCAAAATTGGCTGAAAAGGCTACAGGTGATCAAACCTGGGTTAGAAATGGACAAAACCGGCTTAAAAATGGTTAAAGAAGTGCAAAACTGGCTTAGAAATGCCCAAAGATAAATGAAGCGGGTTCAAAATGCTTAAAGAGTGTTAGAAATACCAAAAAAACCCCAGAAGTGTTAGAGTTGTGCAAACCTGGTTTGGAAAAGGAAAAATATGGCTTCAAACGGTTGCTAGTGGGCAAAACTGGTTTCAAAATAGCCAAAATTGGCTTTATAAGGGTTAGAGATGAGCAAAAACAGGTTAGAAATAGACAAAACAGGGTTAAAAATTGTTAGAGATGTGCAAAAATGGTTTTGAAGCAACCAGAGCCGGTTTAAAAATGGTTAGAGAAGCGGAACACTGGGCTAGAAATGGCCAAAGATGCCTTAACAATGGATAGAGAAGTGCAAAAATGGGTTAGATACGGCCAAAATTGACCTCAAAAGTGTTAGAGGTGCGCAAAACTGGGTTGGAAAAGGAAAAATATGGCTTCAAACGGGCTGCAAGTAGGCAAAAATGGTTTAGAAATGCCCAAATTTGCTTTATAAGGGTTTAGAGATGAGCAAAAACAGGTTAGAAACTGGAAAACTGTCTTAAAAATGGTTACAGAAGTGGAAACTTGGGTTAGAAATGGGCAAATATGGCTTCGAAAGAGACAGAGAAGTGCAAAAATGGGTTAGATACGGCCAAATTGACCTCAAAAGTGTTAGAGGTGCGCAAAACTGGGTTGGAAAAGGAAAAATATGGCTTCAAACGGGCTGCAAGTGGGCAAAAATGGTTTAGAAATGCCCAAAATTGGCTGAAAAGAGCTACAGGTGATCAAACCTGGGTTAGAAATGGACAAAACCGGCTTAAAAATGGTTAAAGAAGTGCAAAACTGGCTTAGAAATGCCCAAAGATGAATTGAAGCGGGTTCAAAATGGCTTAAAGAGTGTTAGAAATACCAAAAATAACCCCAGAAGTGTTAGAGTTGTGCAAACCTGGGTTGGAAAAGGAAAAATATGGCTTCAAACGGGTTGCTAGTGGGCAAAACTGGTTTCAAAATAGCCAAAATTGGCTTTATAAGGGTTAGAGATGAGCAAAAAACAGGTTAGAAATAGACAAAACAGGGTTAAAAATTGTTAGAGATGTGCAAAAATGGTTTTGAAGCAACCAGAGCCGGTTTAAAAATGGTTAGAGAAGCGGGAACACTGGGCTAGAAATGGCCAAAGATGCCTTAACAATGGATAGAGAAGTGCAAAAATGGGTTAGATACGGCCAAAATTGACCTCAAAAGTGTTAGAGGTGCGCAAAAACTGGGTTGGAAAAGGAAAAATATGGCTTCAAACGGGCTGCAAGTAGGCAAAAATGGTTTAGAAATGCCCAAAATTGCTTTATAAGGGTTAGAGATGAGCAAAAACAGGTTAGAAACTGGAAAACTGTCTTAAAAATGGTTACAGAAGTGGAAAACTTGGGTTAGAAATGGGCAAATATGGCTTCGAAAGAGACAGAGAAGTGCAAAAATGGGTTAGATACGGCCAAAATTGACCTCAAAAGTGTTAGAGGTGCGCAAAACTGGGTTGGAAAAGGAAAAATATGGCTTCAAACGGGCTGCAAGTGGGCAAAAATGGTTTAGAAATGCCCAAAATTGGCTGAAAAGAGCTACAGGTGATCAAACCTGGGTTAGAAATGGACAAAACGGCTTAAAAATGGTTAAAGAAGTGCAAAACTGGCTTAGAAATGCCCAAAGATGAATTGAAGCGGGTTCAAAATGGCTTAAAGAGTGTTAGAAATACCAAAAATAACCCCAGAAGTGTTAGAGTTGTGCAAACCTGGGTTGGAAAAGGAAAAATATGGCTTCAAACGGGTTGCTAGTGGGCAAAAACTGGTTTCAAAATAGCCAAAATGGCTTTATAAGGTTAGAGATGAGCAAAAACAGGTTAGAAATAGACAAAACAGGGTTAAAAATTGTTAGAGATGTGCAAAAATGGTTTTGAAGCAACCAGAGCCGGTTTAAAAATGGTTAGAGAAGCGGAAAACACTGGGCTAGAAATGGCCAAAGATGCCTTAACAATGGATAGAGAAGGCAAAAATGGGTTAGATACGGCCAAAATTGACCTCAAAAGTGTTAGAGGTGCGCAAAACTGGGTTGGAAAAGGAAAAATATGGCTTCAAACGGGCTGCAAGTAGGCAAAAATGGTTTAGAAATGCCCAAATTTGCTTTATAAGGGTTAGAGATGAGCAAAAACAGGTTAGAAACTGGAAAACTGTCTTAAAAATGGTTACAGAAGTGGAAACTTGGGTTAGAAATGGGCAAATATGGCTTCGAAAGAGACAGAGAAGTGCAAAAATGGGTTAGATACGGCCAAAATTGACCTCAAAAGTGTTAGAGGTGCGCAAAACTGGGTTGGAAAAGGAAAAATATGGCTTCAAACGGGCTGCAAGTGGGCAAAAATGGTTTAGAAATGCCCAAAATTGGCTGAAAAGAGCTACAAGTGATCAAAACCTGGTTAGAAATGGAAAAACCGGCTTAAAATGGTTAAAGAAGTGGAAAACTGGCTTAGAAATGCCCAAAGATGAATTGAAGCGGGTTCAAAATGGCTTAAAGAGTGTTAGAAATACCAAAAATAACCCAGAAGTGTTAGAGTGTGCAAAACTGGTTGGAAAAGGAAAAATATGGCTTCAAACGGGTTGCTAGTGGGCAAAACTGGTTTCAAAATAGCCAAATTGGCTTTATAAGGGTTAGAGATGAGCAAAAACAGGTTAGAAATAGACAAAACAGGGTTAAAAATTGTTAGAGATGTGCAAAATGGTTTTGAAGCAACCAGAGCCGGTTAAAATGGTTAGAGAAGCGGAAAACACTGGTCTAGAAATGGCAAAGATGCTTAACAATGGATAGAGAAGTGCAAAAATGGTTAGATACGGCCAAAATTGACCTCAAAAGTGTTAGAGGTGCGCAAAACGGGTTTGGAAAAGGAAAAATATGGCTTTAAAACGGGCTGCAAGTAGGCAAAAATGTTTTAGAAATGCCCAAAATTGCTTTATAAGGGTTAGAGATGAGCAAAAACAGGTTAGAAACTGGAAAACTGTCTTAAAAATGGTTATGAAGTGGAAACTTGGGTTAGAAATGGGCAAATATGGCTTCGAAAGAGACAGAGAAGTGCAAAAATGGGTTAGATACGGCAAAAAATTGACCTCAAAAGTGTTAGAGGTGCGCAAAACTGGGTTGGAAAAGGAAAATATGGCTTCAAACGGGCTGCAAGTGGGCAAAAATGGTTTAGAAATGCCCAAAATTGGCTGAAAGGGCTACAGGTGATCAAAACTGGGTTAGAAATGGACAAAAACCGGCTTTAAAAATGGTTAAAGAAGTGCAAAACTGGCTTAGAAATGCCAAAGATGAATGAGGGGTTCAAATGGCTTAAAGAATGAGTGTTAGAAATACAAAAATAACCCCAGAAGTGTTAGAGTGTGCAAACCTGGGTTGGAAAGGAAAAATATGGCTTCAAAGGTTGCTAGTGCAAAAACTGGTTTCAAAATAGCCAAAATGGCTTATAAGGGTTAGGAGAGAGCAAAAAACAGTTAGAAATAGACAAAAAAGGGTTAAAAATTGTTAGAGATGTGCAAAGAATGGTTTTGAAGCAACCAGAGCCGGTTTAAAAAATGGTTAGGAAGCGGAAAAACTGGTAGAAATGGCCAAAGAGCTTAACAATGGATAGAGAAGTGCAAAAATGGGTTAGATACGGCCAAAATGACCTCAAAAGTGTAGAGGTGCGCAAAACTGGGTTGGAAAAGGAAAAAATATG
This sequence comes from Melopsittacus undulatus, assembly GCF_012275295.1. NCBI lineage: Eukaryota > Metazoa > Chordata > Aves > Psittaciformes > Psittaculidae > Melopsittacus > Melopsittacus undulatus. The sequence goes on along the minus strand of NW_022994316.1, from coordinate 211 downwards.
GCTTCAAACGGCTGCAAGTGGCAAAAATGGTTTAGAAATGCCCAAAATTTGCTTTATAAGGGTTAGGATGAGCAAAAAACAGGTTAGAAACTGGAAAAAACTGTCTTAAAAATGGTTACAGAAGTGGAAACTTGGGTTAGAAATGGGCAAATATGGCTTCGAAAGAGACAGAGAAGTGCCAAAAGTGGGTTAGGTACGGCCAAAAATGACC